>NC_084557.2:18795691-18873191 GCF_033978685.3 Nerophis lumbriciformis
AAAACAAGAAGCTAGGAGAAACCAACCGTAAATAACTATAAGGAACAGCTTACCGCTATGACGACAGCGACAAGGACAGGTAGACACTATAATGACATTGGCAATGACAATCAGGTAGTGATGACAATGATCCAGCAGTGACTGGAGGGTAGGGCAGGTATAAATAGCAGCTGGCTGATTGACACCAGGTGTGGCCAGGTGCCAATCAGCCACAGCTGAGGGGACACAGCACTCAGGGAGACAAGTAGGAAATAAAGACAAAATAAAAGTGCTGGACAGAAAACTAAGAAACTCAGAGAAAAAACTAAAACACAGTCAAACTGTCAGGGACAAGCCTGACACATAGTGGATCCAGCATAACAGTAAGAGTCCAGTCCACAGTGGGGTCAGCAGGAAACCATCCCGAGCGGAGACGGGTCAGCAGCGCAGAGATGTTCCCAACCGATATACAGGCGAGCGGTCCACCCCGGGTCCCGACCCCGGACAGCCAGCACCCCATCCATGGCCACCGGATCTGTGTGTCTCCCCTTCCACAAGGGATAGGGGGGAGCAGAGGAGAAAAGAAAAGAAACGGCAGATCAACTGGTCTAAAAAAAGGGGGGCTATTCAAAGGCTAGAGTATACAAATGAGTTTTGAGATGGGACTTAAATGTTTCTACTGAGGTAGCATCTCTAACCGTTACCGGGAGGGCATTCCATAGTGCTGGAGCCCGAATAGAAAACGCTCTACAGCCCGCAGACTTTTTTTGGGCTCTGGGAATCACTAATAAGCCGGAGTTCTTTGAACGCAGATTTCTTGCCGGGACATATGGTACAATACAATCGGCAAGATAGGCTGGAGCTAGACCGTGTAGTATTTTATACGTAAGTAGTAAAACCTTAAAGTCGCATCTTAAGTGCACAGGAAGCCAGTGCAGGTGAGCCAGTATAGGCGTAATATGATCAAACTTTCTTGTTCTTGTCAAAAGTCTAGCAGCCGCATTTTGTACCAACTGTAATCTTTTAATGCTAGACATAGGGAGACCCGAAAATAATACGTTACAGTAATCGAGACGAGACGTAACGAACGCATGAATAATGATCTCAGCGTCGCTAGTGGACAAAATGGAACGAATTTTAGCGATATTACGGAGATGAAAGAAGGCCGTTTTAGTAACACTTTTAATGTGTGACTCAAAGGAGAGAGTTGGGTCGAAGATAATACCCAGATTCTTTACTGAGTCGCTTTGTGTAATTGTTTGGTTGTCAAATGTTAAGGTGGTATTATCAAATAAATGTCGGTGTTTAGCAGGACCGATAATCAGCATTTCCGTTTTCTTAGTGTTGAGTTGCAAGAAGTTAGCGGACATCCATTGTTTAATTTCATTAAGACACGCCTCCAGCTGACTACAATCCGACGTGTTGGTCAGCTTTAGGGGCATGTAGAGTTGGGTGTCATCAGCATAGCAATGAAAGCTAACACCGTATTTGCGTATGATGTCGCCTAGCGGCAACATGTAAATACTAAAGAGTGCAGGGCCAAGAACCGAACCTTGGGGGACTCCGCACGTTACCTTAACATAGTCCGAGGTCACATTGTTATGGGAGACGCACTGCATCCTGTCAGTAAGATAAGAGTTAAACCACGACAAGGCTAAGTCTGACATACCAATACGTGTTTTGATACGCTCTAATAAAATGTTTTGATCGACGGTATCGAAAGCAGCGCTAAGATCAAGAAGCAGCAACATAGATGACGCATCAGAATCCATCGTTAGCAGTAGATCATTAGTCATTTTTGCGAGGGCTGTCTCCGTAGAGTGATTTGCCCTGAAACCGGATTGAAAAGGTTCACAGAGATTGTTAGACATTAAGTGTTCATTTAGCTGCTGTGCGACAATTTTTTCGAGGATTTTCGAGATAAACGGAAGGTGGGACACCGGGCGATAGTTTACCATGAGGTCAGGATCGAGGTTAGGTCTTTTGAGCAAAGGATGAATAACCGCTTTTTTGAATGCTAGTGGAACAGTGCCAGAGGAAAGTGATAAGTTTATAATATTTAGCACTGATGGACCTAATAATACAAAAAGCTCCTTAATAAGTTTCCCAGGAAATGGGTCAAGTAAACATGTTGTTTGTTTTGTCCCATTGACACATCTTAACAATTCCTCTAGAGTTATTTCATCAAAGAGAGAGAAACTATTTTGGAGGGCGGTATCCTTCGTAGATACAGTCGTATCTGTGTTAATAGAACCCAGTTGTAGCTGCGATGCATTGTCTTTAATCTCCTTTCTAATGAGTTCAATTTTCTTATTAAAGAAATTCATAAAATCATCTGCTGAGTGGGTGGAGCTACTGGGAGGAGTCCCTTGTTGGGTTAGCGATGCTACTGTACTAAACAAAAATTTCGGATCATTTTTGTTGAGGTGGATGAGATTTGAGTAATATTTAGCTTTAGCTAGGGTAAGCATGTGTTTATAAGTTATTAAACTATCACTCCATGCTTGATGGAAAACCTCAAGTTTAGTAGCGCGCCATTTGCGTTCCAGCTTTCTACATGATAATTTATGGGCTCTAGTTTCTTCTGTAAACCATGGGGTGCGCCTTTTAGGGGCTCTTTTAAGCTTTAGCGGTGCTATACTATCAATGGTGTCGCGCAGGGCGTCGTTAAAGTTGTTAGTGAGGTTATCAATAGAGCCGACATAATTTGGGAATGGTGCCATTACCGAAGGCAGTAGGCCAGCAAGAGTCATCGTTGTGGCAGCATTAATGTTGCGGCTGCATTAATGTTGCGGCTGCTATAGTAGTTATTATTATTAGTTTGTTGACAATGAGTCAGAACTTCAAATTTTATAAGGTAATGATCGGACATTACTTTAGTATACGGGAGTATCGTAACTTTGGAGGTGGTGACACCCCTGACCAGCACTAGATCTATCGTATTTCCGTTGCGATGCGTAGGTTCATTTATTATTTGTGTAAGACCACAGCTATCAATTATAGTCTGGAGCGCCGTGCACTGAGGGTCCGATGGGGTATTCATATGGATATTAAAGTCCCCCATTATGATTATATTGTCGGCGTGCGTCACTAAATCAGCAACGAACTCTGAAAATTCACTGATGAAGTCCGAATTGGGTCCTGGGGGGCGGTAGATAACAGCCAGGTGGAGAGGCAGCGGTGTGACAAACCTCATAGTAAGCATCTCAAACGAGTTATATTTATTATTTAGGTTCGGGGTAAGATTAAAGTTTTTATTGTGCAACTCCCCCACCCCTTTTAATGGGACGGGCAATATGCGCTCCCGCATAGCCAGGAGGAGACGCCTCACCCAGCGCAAAGAAATCGTCTGGTTTGAGCCAGGTCTCGGCGAGACCAATAACGTCAAGATTATTGTCTCTAATGACCTCATTAACTAATAGCGTTTTGGAAGATAATGATCTTATGTTTAAGAAGCCCATATTATAGGTAGTGGGCTGTTTTGAGGAGTTTTTGTTGAAATTATCCGTAGTAGCAATATTAATAATGTTGTGTTTATTATGTGTAGTGCACTTTAAATAATTTCGACCATATCTAGGAATTGATATGACGGGAATTTTCCGATTGTTTGCTTGATGTTGTGATAAACCGAACGCATCATAACTTGCCACCTCAGTAGAGTGCATGTCTACTTCTGACACAGAAAAAACATTTTTTGAGTTGTGTATTGTTCTAAAATAGTTGCTATGTGTGCAGGTATTATCCAGCCTGGCGCTGGCTAGTTCTATTTTAACAAACTTCTCACCCGGACTAGCGCTTCTTTGAGGATTAGCCTTTCGCTTTGTTGTTAGCCCCGCTCGGCATCCCCGCTTCTGCTTCCGCTCACACCGCTTACGTGTCTTCCGTTGACGGTCCCCGCTGGCACTTGACTCCGCTGCTTTAGAGGCCGTTGGATGTAGCCAGCGAAGAATCCCCATGCTAGCGAGGATGTCGAAAGTACCCGCATCTTTCAGCCTATAACGGCCCGATCTATCCACATCCAGAATCGTCTGTCGGTCGTATCTGATCACGAAGTGTCCACGCTGTGAGCCAGCCATGAAATAGACAGAATTGACGGGTATTTTTGCCAAATCGCTCTACACTTCCAAGAGCGTCTGCAAGCCGCTGCCATCAGGGCGCCGCCATCTTGTCTTATCTTATCTTATCTTGTTTAACACGAGTGTCCAAATGCACACCTCTGGGAGCACATCTCTGGGCTATGGATAAAACAAAATATGATTCTGTCATTTCCTTGCTATGTTGAGCAGAGAAGAGATCATTACATTAATGTCAGCTGTTTCCTAATCACAACTTCATTGGCTGGAGATAAAGCAGAGTGCATCCTTTTCATGCCTCATTTCCTTAATCTCATATGCATTTACGCCCCTCGCGCCTTCTCGCTATAAAACCTTCCGTTCCACACCGGCAACTGCTGCCTTGACGTCTTATATGTGTGTTTTCCTTTCCATGTCATGTCTGAATGTTTGGGCAAGACACTGATAATGCACTTTCCATTTTCATTATATTGCACTAACCATCCAGGCACGACAGCTGCATGTTAATGAATAAATGAATTAATTTGAGCTCGTTTGATCCACCATCATCAGTCGGCATCACTCCCTCATGGTAATGACCTCAATAATGGTGCAGACTTTAATGGGATTTTAATTGATTTAGCTGCTGTATGTGCCCTGCACTCCTCAGACAAAGGTGAGTGAATCAGCTGATCATTAACTGCTTAGAACATTGTTTGCTATTAGCTGGTTAAAAACTGCACTAAAAAAAATCAGCCTTTTAATTGTACACAAACTCATTAAAACCAAATGCATCATAAATTACTATAAATGATGACAATTGATAATGCAAATAAAAGTCATACATGATTAAAAGTGTTTTATTTTTATTGCCGACACAACCAAAAATAACTACAAACCCCGTTTCCATATAAGTTGGGAAATTGTGTTAGATGTAAATATAAACGGAATACACTGATTTACAAATCATTTTCAACCCATATTCAGTTGAATATGCTACAAAGACAACATATTTGATGTTCAAACTGATAAACATTTTTTTTTGTGCAAATAATCAATAACTTTAGAATTTGATGCCAGCAACACGTGACAAAGAAATTGGGAAAGGTGGCAATGAATACTGACAAAGTTGAGGAATGCTCATCAAACACTTGGGAACAGGTGGGTGCCATGATTGGGTATAAAAGTAGATTCCATGAAATGCTCAGTCATTCACAAACAAGGATGGGGCGAGGGTCACCACTTTGTCAACAAATGCGTGAGCAAATTGTTGAACAGTTTAAGAAAAACCTTTCTCAACCAGCTATTGCAAGGAATTTAGGGATTTCACCATCTACGGTCCGTAACATCATCAAAGGGTTCAGAGAATCTGGAGAAATCACTGCACGTAAGCAGCTAAGCCCGTGACCTTCGATCCCTCAGACTGTACTGCATGAACAAACGACATCAGTGTGTAAAGGATATCACCACATGGGCTCAGGAACACTTCAGAAACCCACTGTCAGTAACTACAGTTGGTCGCTACATTTGTAAGTGCAAGTTAAAACTCTCCTATGCAAGACGAAAACCGTTTATCAACAACACCCAGAAATGCCGTCGGCTTCGCATGGCCTGAGCTTATCTAAGATGGACTGATACAAAGTGGAAAAGTGTTCTGTGGTCTGACGAGTCTACATTTCAAATGGTTTTTGGAAACTGTGGACGTTGTGTCTTCCGGACCAAATAGGAAAAGAACCATCCGGATTGTTATAGGCGCAAAGTTGAAAAGCCAGTATCTGTGATGGTATGGGGGTGTGTCAGTGCCCAAGACATGGGTAACTTACACATCTGTGAAGGCGCCATTAGTGCTGAAAGGTACATACAGGTTTCGGAGCAACATATGTTGCCATCCAAGCAACGTTACCATGGACGCCCCTGCTTATTTCAGCAAGACAATGCCAAGCCATGTGTTACATCAACGTGGCTTCATAGTAAAAGAGTGCGGGTACTAGACTGGCCTGCCTGTAGTCCAGACCTGTCTCCCATTGAAAATGTGTGGCGCATTATGAAGCCTAAAATACCACAACGGAGACCCCCGGACTGTTGAACAACTTAAGCTGTACATCAAGCAAGAATGGGAAAGAATTCCACCTGAGAAGCTTAGAAAATGTGTCTCCTCAGTTCCCAAACATTTACTGAGTGTTGTTAAAAGGAAAGGCCATGTAACACAGTGGTGAACATGCCCTTTCCCAACTTCGTTGTCACTAATTGCTGGCATCAAATTCTAAAGTTAATGATTATTTGCAAAAAAAGAAAATGTTTATCAGTTTGAACATCAAATATGTTGTCTTTGTAGCATATTCAACTCAATATGTGTTGAAAATGATTTGTAAATCATTGTATTCCGTTTATATTTACATCTAACACAGTTTCCCAACTCATATGGAAACGGGGTTTGTACTTCTTGCACATTTACTTTAACTTTAACCAGATAAATAAAAGTAAAATAATTGTATTTTTTTACTATTCAACATGCACACCTGCACTTTCCCCGGAAGTCAACAATCTAAAAAAACAAGTATTTTCCAGCAGAGTTGCACAAAGAGAAAATAGGATTTATGGCTTATGGGTCATGAAGAGTTGGGGTTTTTTTTCAACGAGCCGCTCAAAACACTGACTCGTTATGTTTGTTTTTGAATTTTTTCTACAAGTTACTCGTTTGTATCAGAATCAGCTTTATTCACCACGTATGTTTAACACACAAAGACTTTGACTTGGTAGACTCTTCCAAGTCAAAGTTTGATCATCCATCCATCCATCCATCTTCTTCCGCTTATCCGAGGTCGGGTCGCGGGGGCAGCAGCCTAAGCAGGGAAGCCCAGACTTCCCTCTCCCCAGCCACTTCGTCCAGCTCTTCCCGGGGGATCCCGAGGCGTTCCCAGGCCAGCCGGGAGACATTGTCTTCCCAGCGTGTCCTGGGTCTTCCCCGTGGCCTCCTACCGGTCGGACGTGCCCTAAACACCTCCCGAGGGAGGCGATCGGGTGGCATCCTGACCAGATGCCCGAACCACCTCATCTGGCTCCTCTCGATGTGGAGGAGCAGCGGCTTTACTTTGAGCTCCCCCCGGATGACAGAGCTTCTCACCCTATCTCTAAGGGAGAGCCCTGCCACCCGGCGGAGGAAACTCATTTCGGCCGCTTGTACCCGTGATCTTGTCCTTTCGGTCATAACCCAAAGCTCATGACCATAGGTGAGGATGGGAACGTAGATCGACCGGTAAATTGAGAGCTTTGCCTTCCGGCTCAGCTCCTTCTTCACCACAACGGATCGATACAGCGTCCGCATTACTGAAGATGCCGCACCGATCCGCCTGTCGATCTCACGATCCACTCTTCCCTCACTCGTGAACAAGACTCCGAGGTACTTGAACTCCTCCACTTGGGTCAGGGTCTCCTCCCCAACCCGAAGATGGCATTCCACCCTTTTCCGGGCGAGAACCATGGACTCGGACTTGGAGGTGCTGATTCTCATCCCAGTCGCTTCACACTCGGCTGCGAACCGATCCAGCGAGAGCTGAAGATCCTGGCCAGATGAAGCCATCAGGACCACATGATCTGCAAAAAGCATAGACCTAATCCTGCCGCCACCAAACCAGATCCCCTCAACGCCTTGACTGCGCCTAGAAATTCTGTCCATAAAAGTTATGAACAGAATCGGTGACAACGGGCAGCCTTGGCGGAGTCCAACCCTCACTGGAAACGTGTCCGACTTACTGCCGGCAATGCGGACCAAGCTCTGACACTGATCATACAGGGAGCGGACAGCCAAAATCAGACAGTCCGATACCCCATACTCTCTGAGCACTCCCCACAGGACTTCCCGAGGGACACGGTCGAATGCCTTCTCCAAGTCCACAAAACACATGTAGACTGGTTGGGCAAACTCCCATGCACCCTCAAGGACCCTGCCGAGAGTATAGAGCTGGTCCACAGTTCCACGACCAGGACGAAAACCACACTGTTCCTCCTGAATCCGAGGTTCGACTATCCGGCGTAGCCTCCTCTCCGGTACACCTGAATAGACCTGAATAGAAGTTTGATCATATTACGCCTATACTGGCTCACCTGCACTGGCTTCCTGTGCACTTAAGATGTGACTTTAAGGTTTTACAACCTATGTATAAAACACTAAAGGGTCTCGCTCCATCCTATCTTGCTGATTGTATTGAACCATATGTCCCGACAAGAAATCTGGGTTCTAAGAACTCCGGCTTATTAGTGATTCCCAGAGCCCAAAAAAGTCTACGGGCTATAGAGCGTTTTCTATTCGGGCTCCAGTACTCTCGAATGCCCTCCAGTTAGAGATGCTACCTCAGTAGAAGCATTTAAGTCCCATCTTATAATTAATTTGTATACACTAGCCTTTAAATAAATCCCCCTTTTAGACCAGTTGATCTGCCGTCTCTCTTCTGATCTGCCTCCCTGTCCTGCGTGGAGAGGTAATCAGGTGACCACAGATGATGCGCTAGCTGTTCAAAGTCGGGACCAGGGGTGGACCACTCATATGTGCATCAGTTAGGGACGTCTCTGCGCTGCTGACTTGTCTCCATTCAAGATTATCCCCACTATGGACTCGACTCCCACACTCTTAACTGGATCCACTCAACATCCATTGCACCGGTCGCCCGGGTGGGTCCCCTCCAAAGTTTCTCATTGTGTCCCATTGGGTTGTTTTTTTCTTGCCCTGATGTGGGATCTGAGCCGAGGATGTCGTTGTGGCTTGTGCAGCCCTTTGAGACAATTGTGATTTAGGGCTATATAAGTAAACTTTGATTGATTGACCGCATTGAACAAAGAGAGCACAAACAGAGAAAACGCAACTATGAGAGAGCACAGCATATAGAAAATAATCACTGGAAACAGTTCTAAGATAAGATTAGTATTTGAATAGTTCAAGTTTCAACCAATTTATACTCTATTTGTGGGAAATTGTCAGGGACTCGCATGGCTGCGGTAGTTGTGACCCCAGAATGCAGGAGACTGGAGGACGACGTGCAGGCAAGGGTCTTTTAATTCTTACAAATAGCCCAAAGAGGTGCAGCAGGGAAGTGCACGGAAGCATAAGCAGTCTATAAGAAACAAGACACTATGTGACATTGAACACAACAACAATCCTCGAGCCCTGACCAAAAGGGCGAGCCAGGCATTTATAGAAGCCAGCTGATTGACAACCACTATCAGGTGTGGCCGGGCTGCCAATCAGCGGCAGGTGAGGGGAAAGAGCGTTCAGGGAGACAAGCGGGAAGAAGGAACCAAACATAAGAGTGCTACACAGGAAATAAACAAACTAAGGAAGCACAACCAGACGTAAATGTCACAGGAAATATTCTAAAACATTAATTGTGATTTTATCTCAATTGTGTTTTCACAGTAAACATTGCATTTCTTCGTAGTTTGAAAGTAATATCATTATTTGGAATGTTCTCTCATCTAAGAACAACTGTGGTACAAAAATAAGGTCACAGGCTAAACATAACTTTCATGCAAATCAACTGTATTGGACTTTTTTCTCTTTTTTTTTTGCATTTTAACAATACAGGAAAAAATATTGCTCACAAATAATACATCTTGAATATGCTGTGTATAAAAAAATATAAATAAATACTAGAGATGTCAATAAATGCTTTAAAATGTAATATCGGAAATTATCGGAATCGGTTTTTTTTTTTATCGGTATCGTTTTTTTAATTATCGGTATCGTTTTTTTATTTTTTATTTTTTTATTAAATCAACATAAAAAAACACAAGATACACTTACAATTAGTGCACCAACCCTAAAAACCTCCCTCCCCCATTTACACTCATTCACACTCATTTACACAAAAGGGTTGTTTCTTTCTGTTATTAATATTCCGGTTCCTACATTATATATCAATATATATCAATACAGTCTGCAAGGGATGCAGTCCGTAAGCACGTATGATTGTGCGTGCTGCTGGTTCACGAATAGTACTCACCTTTAACAGTTAATTTTACTCATTTTCATTAATTACTAGTTTCTATGTAACTGTTTTTATATTGTTTTACTTTCTTTTTTATTCAAGAAAATGATTTTAATTTATTTATCTTATTTTATTTTATTGATTTTTTTTTAAAAAGGACCTTATCTTCACCATACCTGGTTGTCCAAATTAGGCATAATAATGTGTTAATTCCACAACTGTATATATCGGTATCGGTTGATATCGGTATCGGTAATTAAAGAGTTGGACAATATCAGAATATCGGATTTCGGCAAAAAGCCTCTATCGGACATAAATACAGTGAAAATAAAAGTGAGCACAGTGAAAATAAAAGTGAGCACAATATATAAATATGAATGTAAAATTGTACTCCCCGACCTGGTGTGTGTACAATCACATCCAAGTCCAAATGTGAGAAAAATAAAAGTGGAACAACAGAGTGCTGGAAGAGGTGAGGGAGAGATGAAAGTAGATGAGTTGACTATCAATGAATGATGTCCCAATCATGTTTTCTTTCTTTTTTTGCCTCTGAGTCATTTGATTTGGAATATCGATGGCAGAAATACAAAACTTCCCATATGAGGAAAAAACAAACCATTTTTTGGAAAACAAAAAACCTGTCAAGCTTTTTGGTCAGGTGACTTTTTTGTCACAAGGAAGGGTGGGATAAATTTGTAAACAGAGCAGCTTTCGCTATTCTTATAATCCCATGTGGAAACTGAAGACCATAAAAATGCAGATAGGAGACTTTGAACTAAGTACATATTTGTAGGAAGTTGATGGGCCTCAGAGAGAGATGACACAGAGAGTAGACACTGAGAACCGAATGCATTACCGCAGTACATTTCAGGTGGATAATCAAAGTCTGATATGATTGAATATTTTAAAGAACTATTTGTTTTTTTTAATGATAAATAAGGGCAGAATATGTATTTTTTCTCGCGCACTTTGCGCGTTCTCATGAACTCTTTGTGCCCCAGTACAGTATTAGGTCTAGTGACGCCCCTGGGGAACACTAGTGTATGTTGACGTCGATTTTGGCAGACATTTTTGCAATAATAAGAACACAGTTGGTCGACTTAGATGGGCTGTGGACATAGACAGGTTTCACTGTAATTTGTTGGTAAATACCGAGAGGTACAAATCTCAGTTACGCTCAAATTCTCCCTTATTACAGTATGTTCTCATCCGTTTCTCCATAATGGCCTGTGACTATGATGTGAATGTTATCCGTGTGTCATTAGTCCAGGTGCCACTGATGATAAGCCTGGATGCAGATGGTAATGTTTTGGAGCCTGTCATTAAAAAAGTAAATCAGCACTGCAGCTGCACTGTAAATAAGTGCTGTTCCCATTGCTGGTGTGTGTGAGTGCCAAGTAAAGGACGTTGCAGACAACTTAGGCTACGTTCACAAACTTTACACTGCACGGTTGGATGTCCAATTCGGATTATTTGTCAAATCCAATCAATTTTTACTGGCAGTTGCCATTACCAAAAATAAATTGGTAAAAAAATTCTGATGTGAATGCAATCTGACCTGAATGCGGACATGACGGCATGACATAGCACACACTGCAATGTTTACAGAAGTAAACATGGCTTTCCACCGGCGCATTTGAAACAATTTCAAGGATTTCGTGCCATCAAACTCTACATTTTCTGAACCAAATTATTGTGCATAGAATATTATGAAGGATAAGGACTAGTATTGTGTCTCTCGCAGTTTTACGATGTCTGCTTGAAGCGTGTCATAGACAGGAGTGGTAAAACTTTCACATGAGTTCTTAAAACATGTTATGTTCACATGTTTTCTGCTCCTTTTCAACAATTTAATTTTTAATCGTCTATTTTGGCGAATAATTATGATGTTTATCGCCTTTCGATGACGTTCTGGTCGTACGACTGCGACCTGAACGCAGGAGCATTCAAATTGTGGAAACATCGCATACATATCCGATTTATATCTAGATATGAAGGAAGCCTGGATCAGTCGTGAACAATTTGGAATTGCTATGTTCACATGGACATAAAAAAAATCTGATAAAGGTTGCAGATGGGCAAAAACATTGGAATTGAAGTGTAAATTACATTGCAGTTGCTCTGTATTTGAATGAAGCTTTGGTGTGAGGTAATGATGTAATAAGCTGGCGACTTATCCATGGTGTACGCTGCCTTCCGCCCAAGTGCAGCTGGGATAGGCCCCAGCCTCCCCGTGATCACACGAGGGACAAGCAGTACAAAATGGATGGTTGGATTGAGTTGGCTTGACTTGATGTAACATCTGCTGCTAGGTAAAGGTTTTTGAAAGCAATATTTGCTTAGATGTTTGGGGTTGAGTTAGTTGGGTATAAATTTGGTGTTAGCTTAGAATAGAATGGTCTGGGTCGAACTTGGAGATAGCTCAGGCTACTTTATGCATTGTTTTTTATATATTGTAATTTTCGGGCTATAGAGCACACCTAAATAATAGGGCTGTCAAAGTGTGATAGTAAACACGAAAAGTCCCAACACGGATCATTGTAAACCAAGGACCACTTACACTGGGGTATCATGCACTTCTTCAGAAGCACTCAAAATGCAAAATCTTGGGGGTATGCAAACTTGGGCTGTCAAAGTTAACGTGATAATAACGAGTTCACAAAAGTTTACTTTGATATTTCCTGTTTGACCCTAAATCCATACCATAGAGGTGGAAAAGCAGTAGCCTTGCGGCTGATGTTGGGTCACAGGAACAAATACAGAGCAGAAACGGACAAAGAAATGTATATTGAATGGCAAGTTCAGTTTCAAAGCCCTGGCAGGTCGCTCTCTCCACAATACCAAAGTTATTTACGTCCACATCACTGTAAGTTATCAAAGGTATTCCTAGCTGATAGCAGCAGTGTTCCCAAGTCCACGTATCACAAGCAATTTTTTTTCTAAAGTCACTTGCAAGACTTGAGAGTCAAGGGTTGCTGTTTTTTTGAGATTATGTTTGAACGTGTGGTTGCTTATTTGGGCTTGCTTTTCTGTCCCCACAATAGTGCAAAACACAACTGTGCATGTGGGTAGTTTGTCGTTTTCTACACAACATTTCCTGGTTATCGCATCTCCAATCAACTTGGCACGTCCTGCAACACGCCCACGCAAATGACACATGTGAAACCATACCAGAGCCCACACTGATAAACAAGTGATGAAACAGAGTAAGAATTAGTGGAGAAAACATAATAAAAATATAATTTTTAAAACATATACATTTTATACCGTGAGAAAGAGAGACCGAAGGACTAGATTAGAGCACAGGTGGAAAATGTATTGCATCTGTGGTTGTGTGTGCATGTGTTTGTGTTTATTTTGTGTCGAGCCGTTTAAAAAAGAATGATGTTTAATTAACAAACATTTGCATAAATCCACCAAATTTCCCAGTCCCATGTTGAGTGTATATTTTAAAAAGGTGCACTTATTAAAGATAAAAAAAATGTTTATTTGCGATTAATTATGAATTTACTATGGACAAAATGCGTTTTAATGCGATTCAATATTTAACTTTCTTACAGCTATATTGCAAACTAAATCTTCGATCTCAAAATTTGCACAAAACTTAGAAGTATGTATCTGCTACACGACTTTCACTGAATTTTAAACCAATTGAAGGGTCGTATGCATATGTCATATTGGGGAATCCCACATTCATGGAAGGATTGCTTTATTTGTAAGAACCATGGGTGAATGACCAATTTCTTTTCTTTGATATTAGATGTATAAAAAATATTTGGCTTAATATTTGTTTTTACAATGTGAAACAAAGGCATTAGCAAGAGACTGATTGATTATTTGGGATCTGACCTGAGAGATTCTTCTTTATTCGTCCGTCGGGTCGACACGGACCACTCTAGTCATCGTAGGGTTTCTGGGACTGGCTCTGTCTGTGCGTGCGCAGATGGCTGATGAGGCCGATCCTGGCACGGAAGGTTCGGGTACAAAAGGGACATGCAACGAGTGGGACATCTCCAGGAGGGTTGATTGCACTGGCTTTTCGGGCTTGCCTCTTCTTTTCCGCATTGGTGGTCCTGTTTGCTTTGCACATCTTGGCGCCTTTGTGGATGGAAGAGCGCCAAGTGGCTCGATCCATTGCGAATTGTTCCCACGTGTCTGGGTTGATGGCGAATGCTTTCAGTGACGCTTTGAGTGTATTTTTGAAGCGTTTCATCTGCACACCCCGGGACCGCTGGCCATGCTGCAGCTCGCCGTAGAAAAGTATTTTGGGCAGCCTCTTGTCTTGCATACGGCTACGTGACCTGCCCAGCGGAGCTGGGACTGCATCAGGATGGTGAATATGCTGGAGAGACCTGCTTTAGCCAGTACTTGTGTATCTGGGACTTTGTCCTGCCACTTGATGCCGAGGATCTTCCTGAGATTTGTTGTGTGGAAGTAATTTAGCTTCCTGGCATGCCTTTGGTACACTGTCTATGTCTCGCATGCATAGAGCAGCGTAGGGAGCACCACTGCCCCGTACACTTTCAGTTTGGTCTGGGGGGTAATGCCTCCTCTGTTCCAGACATTCGGATACAGTCTGCAGAAAGTGGAGCTGGCTCTGGCTATGCGGGTGTTCACCTCGTCATCGATGGTGACATTCTGAGACAGTGTGCTGCCAAGGTAGGTGAAGCGGTTCACTGTGTTGAGTCTCTGGCCGTTGACAGTGATGTTGGGCTCAACGTAAGGCTTTCCAGGCGTGGGCTGATGAAGGATTTCAGTCTTCTTTGTGCTGATCGTAAGACCAAAGTTTGTGCAGGCGCTGGAGAACATGTCAACGCTGCGTTGCATGTCGGCTTCTGAGACAGTGTTGAGGGTACAGTCATCAGCAAACAGCTATTCTCTGATGATGTCTGTCATAACTTTGGTTTTTGCTTGGAGCCTCTGAAGTTTGAACAGTTTGCCATCTGTGCGGTACCTTAGGTTGATACCAACATCCTCGTCTCTGAAAGCGTCTGTGAGCATGGCGGAAGACATGAGGCTTAACAGTGTTGGCGCCAAGACGCAGCCTTGCTTGACCCCGTTTGTGACTGGGAATGTGTCAGAGGATTCTCTGCTGTCCTGAACTCTGGCCTGCATGCCCTTGTGGAACTGCGTCACCAAAGCGATTAATTTCCTTGAGCAACCATACTTTGTCATAATCTTCCACAGACCCTCTCTGCTGACGGTGTCAAAGGCCTTGGTCAGGTCGACATAGGTGGAGAACAGGTCGGAGTTCTGCTCCTGACACTTCTCTCGAAGCTGCCTGGCAGCGAACACCATGTCGATGGTTCCTCGCTCCTTGCGGAATCCACACTGGCTTTCAGGCAGAAGTCCTTGGTCAAGGTGGGCTGTAAGGCGGTTAAGCAGGATCCTGGCAAGGATCTTTCCTGTGATGGAGAGCAGGGATATGCCTCTGTGGTTGTCGCAGGCCTGTCTGTTTCCTTTGCCCTTGTACAGATGTATGATGGAAGCGTCTTTGAATTCCTGGGGAATCGTCTCTGGCTCCCACATCAGAAGAAACAACTGGTGGAGCCTGTCGGTCAATGCTGTTCCCCCCTCCTTGTAGACCTCAGCTGGAATGGCGTCGGTACCAGGTGCTTTGCCAATGGAGAGTAGACTTATTGCTTTCTGGGTCTCAAGCAAGGTTGGAGGGTCATCCAGTGTTTCGTTGATGGGCACTTGGGGGAAACCATTAATGGCTTCGTCGTTGATGGTCGAGGGTGGTTCAGGACGTTGTCAAATGTTTGGCCCATCTCTCTAGGATCTTTCTTTTTCTGTAATGAGAGTGCTCCCGTCTGCGTTGAGGAGGGGGTTTGATCCCGAAGATGTGGGGGCGTACATATCTTTCAAGGCGCTGTGGAAGTTCTTATAGTTATACCTTGGATCTCGTCAGCTTTGTTGCTGAGCCAAGCGTCTTCCATCTGACGGAGCTTCTGCTGCACAGTTCTGCATGTGTTGATAAACGCATCTTTCTTTGCTATGGACTTAGGGTTACTAAGGTAGGTTTGGTGGAGGTGGTGTTCCTCATCCAATAGCTGCTTGATGTCCGCGCAGTTCTCATCAAACCAGTCCTTGGGTTTCCTGTTTTGGGGCGATAGAGTCTCTGTGGCTGTTGTATAAATCAGCTCTCTGAGTGATGCCCAATCTGCCTCCACATTCTGGTTGACCGGAGAGGTGGACTCCAGGCGCTCTTCCAGAGCGTTCACGAAGGACTGCTTGCAGCTGGCGGTCTTCAGTTTGGCAATGTTTAACCGTTTTGGGGCCTTTTTCCCTTGCGGGCGTCGTTTGGGTTGAATGCGGATGTTGAGCTTGGTGATAATGAGGCGGTGGTCCTTCCAGCATTCAGCACCGCACATGGACTTGGTCACGCGTACATTGCCATTGTCCATTGTCGTATGCATATGACGTATTGGGGAATCCCACATTCATGCTAAAGGATTGCTTTATTTGTAAGAACCCTGGGCGAATGACCAATTTGTTTTCTTGAATAGTAGATGTATAAAAAATATTTGGCTTAATATTTGTTATTACAATGTGAAACAAAGGCATTAGCTAGAGACTGATTGATTATTTGGGATATGACCTGAGAGATTACAGCCATCATGGTAAATTGGACATCCAGAGATCATTAATATGAGTAATATAGAGATAGGTAAATGATATTAAACAAATCAAAATCCAAAATCCCACCAAGTGTATTAAAAGCACAGAGAAACATGTCAAAATCATCCCTCATCTCCCCCTCCCCTGGTGCTCGCACACCCACCACGTCACCATGAAAAGACAAAAGAAGGAGTGCATGACACAGAGGCACTCTCACGCCCCCTAGACGGAGAGACAGGCGGATTGAGAGGCGTAGCTGATCCCTGACAAAGAGTGCGGGCTCTCTAGCCTCACTTTATGCCCAGTGATACCAGCGAGGCCCGATCCTGACGTCAGCGTTATTTTTGTCCATCTCCAAACCAGGGAGGGGTTATCATCCCTGATGCATTGTTCACACATGCAGCATCATCCAAAACAGGTTTTATCTTAAGAGGACAAAGCCACGTTCTCCCTTTCATGGCACATTACAACCAATGACTTATGATTATTTTTATCTAACAGTACAATTTCCAAACAAAATGCTGTGTATTATTCTAATAAGACAAATATGTCTGAAAGTCACCAGCAACACCTGTAATTAGACAAACCTCACACTGTCATCAAATGTGATTCTCGAGTAAAAGTTTGAAGTCTAACTTTTTCATTATGCATGGTTAATTGTGTGTTTTTATCTTCGCTCGCTGCCCTTGATGACAGTGACAGTGAGGCGCCATCCTCCATCTGTTCTTTCCATGCAGCTTTTTAGCAAAGTGGATCAGCGCAGAATGACCTTAGTAGAAAAAAAAAAAAACGGTTTAAAAACACATGGCTCTGATGCATTGCACCAATAAAGAAAAGAATCATGTGCAACAACATCAAACATGTGAAACAAAGGCAGGGTTAAGCTCTGAAAAGTAATCCGATTATGCAGGTTTCAATTTAAATTTATCGTGATGGCGTTAGCATCTTTCTGTCCTGTACGCACGACACAGAAAAGCTTTTGTGTTTCTATATGTGGAGGTTAACTATGGAACTGTGCCGTTGGTGGTGTGTGTCTTATGCAAGGGCTGTCTACCTTTCTCACATCACGACTCTGAAGACCGATGAGCGTTGTCAGCAAGTTTAATGACATTCAAAAGGGTGAAACTAAAAATAAGACAAAACAATACGATCAAAATATACACATATGCAGGGAAAAATATACATATGTGCAGCAAAATACACACTTATAGACTGCAATGCTACTCTAAAACGCATTAAATATGTAAATGGAACCCATGGCTTAATTATTCCAACAGGCTGCTGGCCCCTCTTCTCCCTGTGTGTTTTATATTTCTTGGCACTACTGCTGCCTTGCCGTCTCTTTCTCCTATGTTGTGTGAAGGGCTGAGTAAACCTTATTGTCAGCACCACAATCGCTCCCTGGTTCTTGGTATTCTTCATTCAACACAAACATCTCTAAAACAACCAAAGTCCGGGAGGAACACGGACTCCCCCACAGACTGGGGTGAGTATAATCTTCCACCTGATGTACATTTCCCAAATAATTTAGAGAGAATACCAGTCCACCTTATCCATCATTCCCATCAATTAAGTCATTACCCTTTCGATATGAGCGATGCAGAAGCGCCTGGAAAATTAAGTTAAGTTAAAGTTAAAGTTAACTTTGTCACACACACACTAGGTGTGGTGAAATTTTTCCTCTGCATTTGACCCATCCTCTTGTTCACCCACTGGGAGGTGAGGGGAGCAGTGAGCAGCAGCGGTGATTTTTTTTTTTGGGGTGATTTAACCCCCAATTCTAACCCTTGATGCTGAGTGCCAGGTAACACCCCATAGCCCAACCAAGGTGGCCCAGCCCCACATTGATTCCTGCTGATAATATGCACAGCCTACCACCTAGTGGGCCGCTGTAACTCACCCAACCTACCCCATTCTCAAACATCTATGCCTGCTCACACTAACCTCACATTGACAGGCATTGGCTGTCAATTCCTCCAGTGGGTTAAGGAAAGCCACTAAGGTTAAGGAAAGGTTAAAGAAGGTTAAGGAAAGCTACCAAAAAAATTAGTTTGAACTGAAGTTCAAAATCAAAGGTTGTCCAAAATGAAAAACCTATACTGCCCTGTTGAAAAATCATGCAGTGCTAAAGCTCCCCCAAGACATTAGGTTTGCCAAAGTCATTGATAATGTTGGAAGAGGCTATGGTTCTATTAGGGGTATGAACTTGTCACAGCAGACCATTGTGATTAAACCGAACACTAATTTAACCAATGCTGTTCTGGTGGACAATGTGGTGAAGTTTAGAGATCACCAGGAGAATGACTCTCTCGAAGAAAGAGCTATGAGCTTTGAGCAGGTTGTGGCGGACTTCAGTGTGGACCTGAGTGCAGCTGCAGCTGAGGGTGACCACCAGAGAGTTGATAGAAAATAATAAAAGTGTGTTCTCCTTACACATCCTAGACAATGGCCACACAAAAACAATGCAGCATGAGATCCCTTTGGTCGACTCCCAGCCATTTCAGCTCCCATATTGCAATATCCCCCCTCTCAATGGCAAGATATAAAGAAGTTGCCGAGTTATCAGGCCTAGTAAACGTCCATATGCTTCGCCTGTTGTGATAGTGACCAAGAAAGACGGCTCACCAAGGCTTTGCATTGATAATAGGAAGCTTAACTCCTGCAGCACCAGAGATGGCTTCCATTTACCCTGCATAGTGAAAGTTCTGGAAGCTCTAGGCAAAGTAAAATACTTTTCCACACTTGGTCTTACGTTAGTGTTCTGGCAAGTAGAAGTGGATGAGCATGACAAGCATAAAACAGTATTCAGTAACCCCAGGGGCCTGTTTGAAGGCAACAAAATGCCATTTGGTTTGCAAAATGCAACATTTCAGAGACTCAAGACAACCAAATGGCAGCTTATGTGGAAGGAGGTGCAGGACTTGGGTCACAGGCTGTTGGCAGACAGTGTCAGGACTGACCCTGAGACGATTAGCAAAGTCAAAGACTGGAAGAGGCTCGCAAATTGGAAGGAAATGCTACAGTTCCTTGGATTTGCAGGTTACTATAGATGCTATGTGAAAGGATACTGTGTGTTAGCTGCCCCATTGTACCGTCTTACAATAGGCGACCCAAAGAGGAAAAAGACAGGTGAAAGGAAGAGGCCAGTGCCGGAGTCCCCATTCCTATGAACAGAGGAGTGTGAGGAAGTCTTTCAAGCCCTAAAAGACAGATTCACGATTGCCCCTGTGCTTGGCTACACTGACTTCAATCTGCCATTTGTGCTCCAGAAATATGTTTCAGGAGGAGGACTATGTTCTGTTTTGGCAAAAGTTAAAAATGAATATAGTAGCAGGGGTTTAAGTCTGGCTGAAACGAGGTACCCGGCTCATTAACTTGAGGTTCTTGCACTTAAATTGGCAGTGACTGCAAAGATCAATGACCATCTCTACGGGGGAAGGTTTTCTGTCCTCACTGATAATAAAGTACCTGATGTCTTTTGCGAAGCTGGATGATACAGGGTCTCAGCGCTGTCATCTTTCGATTTTGGACACCCAGTACCAAAGAGGACGAAGCGATGCCAACGCCGGTACTCTTTACCGGATGTCCAATCAGAAGGTAACCTAGGTCTTGCAATCCTGTCTTCAACCTTGTCAAACATTCCAGATGTGCCATACTGAGATGTGGGGACTGAATCACTGCCAGAAATGACAGGGCAGGAACTCAGACAAGGACAAAAGGAGGACCCTGTCACTGGCCCGGTCCTGTTCTTCAAAAGTCAGAATAGGAAACTAAACTGCAATGAGAGAGAAAGTAGAGTGGAGGCGATTGGTGGTGAATGATGGAATCTTGTACCGCATTGTCAGAGATGGTCAGATACAGTGACCATTGTGTTTTACCTTTTTAAAATGAATAAATGCGTAGCGGGTTGCATTAGCTCTGTGCTCTTTTAATGAATGTTATTTCCTTTGTGTTCTTTAATGTTTCCGTCTGGTTTTCATGTGTTTTATACCATTTTTTTGTAGATGTTTTCATCTGCACTGCAACCACATAATCTCCCCACTGTGGGATAGATAAAGTCTATTGTATCTTATCTCCTTACGTGTGTGTGTGTGTAAGAGAAAGAAGAAGAAGAGGGCGTGGTTTGCTGCTACTGTTATTTCTACGGTAAAATTCTGGTGACAGAACTGCTGGCTAGTGCATTACTATTCTTTTATTTCTACAGTAAAATTATGGTGACAGAGCTGCCAGTTTTTCACCGTAAAATCTACTGAATTTTTTTTTTAACAGTAAAGTGTCAGACAGACAGTAGTAATAAGTGTATGGCACAATTGTAATGTTAACCATGCAATTTATTTTTTCAGTTTTATACTTTTATTTTTCAGAAATATTACCCCATTCCTTATATTTTACATTGCCTCAAATATAACTTAAATAAATGTATTTTCTCACCTACCATAAAAACAAGGGAAAATAACAATTAAATAATTTTGTAAATGTTAGCAATGAACTATTGTAATGTAAAGTACCGTGATGTACGGTAGTAGTGTGAACATCACTTTCGCACACCTTAAAGGCCTACTGAAATGCGATTTTCTTATTTAAACGGGGATAGCAGGTTCATTCTATGTGTCATACTTGATCATTTCGCGATATTGCCATATTTTTGCTGAAAGGATTTAGTAGAGAACATCGACAATAAAGTTCGCAACTTTTGGTCGCTGATAAAAAAGCCTTGCCTGTACCGGAAGTAGCAGACGATATGCGCGTGACGTCACAGGTTGTGGAGCTCCTCACATCCGCACATTGTTTACAATCATGGCCACCTGCAGCGAGAGCGATTCCGACCAAGAAAGCGACGATTTCCCCACTAATTTGAGCGAGGATGAAAGATTTGTGGATGAGGAAAGTGAGAATGAAGGACTAGAGGGCAGTGGGAGCGATTCAGATAGGGAAGATGCTGTGAGAGGCGGGTGGGACCTGATATTCAGCTGGGAATGACTAAAACAGTAAATAAACACAAGACATATATATACTCTATTACAGTGATCCTCAACAGGCGGACCGCGGTCCATGTCCGGACCCAGCGACGTGTCCGTCCGGACCCAGCACGAATTATAGTAAAAAAAAAAAAAAAAAATCTTTTTTTTTTTTTATTATTATAATTATAATTATTATAAAAAAATATAATAATTGTATTTATCTTTGAGTTATCGCTAGCGCAAGTCAACGTTATTTGTTGTTTTTAGTTAAATATCTCCACGTTTCGTTTACACTTCTCCGTGTCTCACTCATTCCGTCTCTCTCTCTCTCTCAGAGAAAGAAAGAGAGAGAGACGGAGTGAGAGCGAGAGAACGCCACTCTGATTGGCTGATTCCAGGGGTTGTCCTCTCTATCACAACGACGCGCTGATAGGCTGTTACCACCTGGGTCATACACATGTGCACAGTGCATGGAAGTTGGAACCTTTCGCTGCAGGCACACAGTTGTCTCGTATCGCTACTTCGCTAACTGTTCACTCGTCAGTCACTGAATGTGAATCAAATCACAATGGCATGCTCCAAGTTGGCTCAGGCTGGTGAAAGAAAGGTGGACAGGGAAAACCAACGTTTCAAGGAAGAATGGACAGAGCAATATGTTTTCATCCTACCTACTGCAAGTACCAGACCAATGTGTCTAATATGCAACAGTACTGTTGCTTTGGTGAAAAGTGAAAATCTGAAACGTCACTATCTGAAAGAGCACTGCGAATTTGAAGAGACATTTCCTCATGATTCAGAGCTAAGAAAAAAAGAAATAATGAGGCTGAAAAAGTCATATGAAACATCAAGCAAGATTTTTGTTAAATCTATGACACAGCAACAAATAGCAACAGAGTGCTCACTCAGAGTGGCATGGGTTTTGGGTAAACACAAGAAGCCATTCTCTGATGCAGAAATAATTAAAGAATGCTTGACTGAAGTGATGGGTGCCATGTTTGAAGGCAAAGAAAAGGAGGAAATGACAGCTAAAATAAATCAAATCCCACTTTCTGATGCCACAGCTACCAGACGTACTGAAATACTGGCTGGTGATTTGTCCAAGCAGCTTTGTGATGGAATAAAAAACGCAGAGTGCATATCCCTAGCAGTGGATGAGTCCACTGACACCACTGACAATGCTCAGTTGTTGGTGTTTGTGAGGTATTATGATGAGGAAAAGGGGGAGTTTATTGAAGATGTTTTGGGCCTGGCAAACCTCCGTGGACAAACAAGGGGAGAAGACATCTATAAAGCAATATCAGAAATGCTGCATGAAAAAGGGATAGATCTGAAGAAAGTTGTGTCCATTGCTACTGATGGAGCTCCAGCCATGTTGGGGAGAGAGAAGGGACTTGTTCCGCGTCTGAGAGAACACCACCCTGGCCTGTTATCTTATCACTGCATAATCCACCTGTCTGTCCTTTGTGCAAGTCTTGGAGAAGTGTACTCTGAAATTATGACAACAATGATGAAACTCATAAACTTCTTGAGAGCATCATCTGCACTGCAGCACCGCTTGCTGCGCACATTCCTAACAGAGGTAGATGCTGCTTTTGATGATTTGCTCGTGCACAACAACGTCAGATGGCTGAGCAAAGGCAGGGTCCTGGAGCGTTTTGGGGCCATTAGAGAAGAGCTGCAAGTGTTTCTGTCCCAGCAAAATGGCGCAAAAGCAAAACAGTTCCTGGAATTTCTGCAAAATGGCGCAAAAGCAAAACAGTTCCTGGAATTTCTGCAAAATGCTGGGAAAATGGAATCTGTGGCATTTTTGGCTGATATAACCTCCCATCTCAATGACCTAAGTCTCAAGCTACAGGGGAAGAAGAACACAGTGTGTGAGCTGATGTCAGAAGTCCGTTCCTTCCAGAGGAAGCTGGAGGTTTTCAAAAGTGACATACAGGTAACTAATTTGTTATTATTATTTTCTACTACACACTATTTTCTTCCACTTGATAATTCATACCTATTTTTAAGCATTGTTCCCAATATATATTTAAACTGTGTATCTACAGGAGGAACTACTCCACTTCCCCAAACTTCTGGAACTGACCAAAGGAGAGGGAGATCATCAGTGCCATTTGGAATTCTTGGAAAAACTAATTGCAAATTTCAAGACTCGCTTTGATGGCTTCATTTTGGGAAAACAAGTCCTGCTGTTCATTGAAAACCCATTCCTGATCAGAAATGTGAGTGCGTTCTCTGCAGAAGCAAAACAAGTCTTCCCATGGGCCAGAGCTGCTTCACTGCAGACTGAGCTCATTGACCTCCAAGAAAGTGTCGCACTGAAAGAGGCTCAATGTGACGCCATCACCTTCTGGTCAAAGCTGGTCATTCCTTCCAAGTTCCCTCTGCTGCATAAGATGGCCTGTCACATCCTCACAATGTTTGGCTCAACATACAGCTGTGAGTCTGCCTTCTCTACAATGAACATTGTGAAGAACAAGTACCGCAGCAGACTGACCAATGAACACCTGGATCAGTGTCTCCGCCTGGCCATCACACCTTTTGTGCCAAAGTTCAAAGTCTTGGCTTCAACCCCAAGAGCCCAATTCTCCCATTGAGCAGCTGTGTTTTACACAATGGGGATGTACTGTACCATAGTTATATTTGCGCATGAATGAGATCTGTTGAGGTCATTTGTTTACCAGGGATAGGAGGGTTGTGTTTAAAAGTATTTATTTTTTGTTAAAACTGAAAGTTTTATTTAAGTTCTTATTTATTTTTGTTTCAAAGAAAATCTTTCATGTATTTTATTGGATATTTATTTTATTTTTGTTAATTTTAAGAAAATGTTAAACTACTACCTACCTCCTGCTACTATATAAGCTTGACCGATAATAAACGGACCCAGCCTGTTTCAAAAAAACATTTGTGGACCTTCAAGATTTGTACTTGAGGACCCCTGCTCTATTAGCCACAACACAACCAGGCTCATATTTAATATGCCACAAATTAATCCTGCATAACAAACACCTCCCCCCTCCCGTCCATATAACCCGCCAATACAACTCAAACACCTGCACAACACACTCAATCCCACAGCCCAAAGTACCGTTCACCTCCCCAAAGTTCATACAGCACATATATTTCCCCAAAGTCCCCAAAGTTACGTACGTGACATGCACATAGCGGCACGCACGTACGGGCAAGCGATCAAATGTTTGGAAGCCGCAGCTGCACGCGTACTCACGGTACCGTGTCTGCGTATCCAACTCAAAGTCCTCCTGGTAAGAGTCTCTGTTGTCCCAGTTCTCCACAGGCCAATGGTAAAGCTTGACTGTCATCTTTCGGGAATGTAAACAATGAAACACCGGCTGTGTTTGTGTTGCTGCAGTCGGCTGCAATACACCGCTTCCCACCTACAGCTTTCTTCTTTGCTGTCTCCATTGTTCATTGAACAAATTGCAAAAGATTCACCAACACAGATGTCCAGAATACTGTGGAATTTTGCGATGAAAACAGACGACTTAATAGCTGGTCACCATGCTGTCCCAAAATGTCCTCTACAATCCGTGACGTCACGCGTAGACATCATCATACCGAGACGTTTTCAGCAGGATATTTCGCGCAAAATTTAAAATTGCACTTTAGTAAGCTAACCCGGCCGTATTGGCCTGTGTTGCAATGTTAAGATTTCATCATTGATATATAAACTATCAGACTGCGTGGTCGGTAGTAGTGGGTTTCAGTAGGCCTTTAAGCGACGCACTGGACAATAAATTGACAATTCGGATTGAAAAATAACGCTTAATAATCAACACGATTGATGAGTTCTACTACAAAGCAGGCTACAATAAATTACTTTCTTACCACAAAAGTGTGTTTACCCTTACAAATGTTGCTGTGTCTGCTTCAGGGCACTATACTTCTTCACATGTGGGACTTAGGAACTAAACTGAGCAAGTACAGAGTAAATCAGGTTATTCCTCATTTGTTCTTGATTGGAGAATATTACAAGTGTTCATACTGTCCCTGACCTCTCTCCCCTTATATATCTGATTTATGTAATGGAAAAAGTGTTAATTGGTAAGACATCTTGAGCCTTTTTATTAAGTGCACCTGTCAGTGTCGTATTTATATTTGCAGAGAGCAGGTCTTAATACAAAAAATATGTTTAAAATGAGTACAACATTCAAAAATGAGACTATGTCTACTGTACCCAGGATGACAATCCACTGTTTGCCCAATTTTTTTTTATCTTATGTGTATGACCTAGCTCAGTGTTTTTCAATCACTGTGCCGCGGCACACTAGTGTGCCGTGAGATACAGTCTGGTGTGCCGTGAGAGATGATCTAATTTCACCTATTTGGGTTAAAAATATTTTTTTGCAAACCAGTAATTCCATCCATCCATCCATCCATTTTCTACCGCTTGTCACGTTCTACACTCTTAGAAATAAAAGTGCTAAGTAGAACCATATAAGGTTCTTCGGCTCGTCCTCATAGGAGAACCCTTTTTGGCTCCAGGTAGAACCATTTTATAAAGGTTCCACCTGGAACCCTTTTGGAGGGTTCTACCTAGAACCCAACATGAAGGGTTATACCTAGAACTGTGTGTGTAAGGTTCCACCCAGAACCCCCCATGAGGGGTTCTACAAAGAACCCACGCAGGGAGTTCCACTAAGAACCCTTTCATGTTTCAAGGGTTTCATCTAGAACCCACACAAGGAGTTCCACTAAGAACCCTTTTGTATTTTAAGGGTTTCATCTAGAACCCACGCAGGGAGTTCCACTAAGAACCCTTTCGTATTTCAAGGGTTTCATCGAGAACCCACACAGGGAGTTCCACTAAGAACCCTTTCATTTGTCAAGGGTTTCATCTAGAACCCATGCAGGGAGTTCCACTAAGAACCCTTTCATGTTTCAAGGGTTTCATCTAGAACCCACACAGGGAGTTCCACTAAGAACCCTTTCGTTTGTCAAGGGTTTCATCTAGAACCAATGCAGGGAGTTCCACTAAGAACCCTTTCATGTTTCAAGGGGTTTCATCTAGAACCCACACAGGGAGTTCCACTAAGAACTCTTTCATGTTTCAAGGGTTTCATCTAGACCTGACATAGGGGGTTCTAAAAACATCCCTTTTCAAAGGTTTTCACCGATAACCGTCTTGTCTTCTGAGGGTTCTATAAAGAACCATATTGTATTCTATAGATCAGCTTAGTTCATATTATGTTGTGGTCATTTATCATGTTGACATTGAACAAACATTCAAAACATTTTAATGAGAAAAATATTTATTTAAAGATAGTCCAACAAAACAGGAGAGGCTGTGTAGGTCCCAGGGGAGAACAGGTCAAAAGTCAGCATAGGTCCGGTGGAATCAGCAACATGACAGGCCAGACACATCATGCTGTCCTCAGTAGGTGAATTTGTGTAAATAAATCTCCAGCAATGGTAACATGGCAGAAAGAGACACAAAATAGTTTTAGTTCAATCAATCCAAGGTGCACTTACTGCATTTACTGCGCCTTATTGTAAGCTATCTACAAACAATAAAATAATGCATGGTCCAATGAAAAGAATCAGTGTACATACTGTATGTACTAATTGTGACAGTGGAACAGACTCATGAGAAAGTGAGGGAATCCCACAAAGTTTTCACTTTGATTTAAATAATGTTGAAATACTTTTCAGTGTTATGTAATAAGTACTCAAAATGTTACGTATTGTAACAAAAATGGAAATCTAGAGAAGTCACTATGCCAAAATCAAACAAAATGTATTGGTCCAAAATATGTATTAAATAAGGGATATTTTTTTGTCAATATGTACAAACAAAGGGCAGCAGCAGGAATTTGACCATTAACAAGAACATAAAGCATGAAATCCCATGCTGCAACACATCTACTCACTACTCCCCACTTCCGACACAGTTGTATAGTCTTTTCACTGAAATGGGTACAACACTGTGGTCCTTGATCCCCAACACAAATCTTTCAATGAAAATAAGAGTTTTTCTCAGTTCCTTTGGGTACTGGACAGCAAAAACAATATAGAGTGACATTAATGCACTCATAGCATATGATATGTCTATGCTGCTGTCCTCAGTCAAAACCTGTATACCATCCAGGTATAGGGTTATCCTTTGTGCCTGCAAAGGGTTCCCCTCGTGTGTGTTATGGAGCATGATTGCTGGAGTAGGCACGCTTGGCTCCTATGCAATAAAAAGAGATACATGTCAGTAAATAAAACCTGCTGTGAAAACAGCAAAATGACTCAATGTTGCCATAATATGGATAATGCCAATTCCTAAATATTGACCTTAAATGCAGTATTTACCTCCAGTAGCGTGTATAGAAAGGATGAGTCCTCTCTGAAAATGGAAGGCAGCAGTAGAATTGCTGCATCCCTAATGAGTCCTGAGGAAATAAAATGATTCTGTAATATTTTTTGTTTTCAGAAATACAGATTGTGGCTCCTATAGATACACATATAGGCCTAGATACCTCGTCTTACTGAATCATCCAGGCAGGCATTGATTGCCCTCTGGCAGCAGTCCTTTAGGTCACACATAGATGCTCTTTGAACCATCTTCGTTGCCATTCGATCCAGCTCTGTGACCATTCTGCGATCAGCTTCTACAAGGAATTGCTCCTTCATCTCCCACAGAAGCTGTAAGGAGGGATAAAAAGTGTCATCTCAAAATACTTGATGATCATAAATGAAATAATACACATACAATTAAATATGGTCAATTCAATGCTTGAAGATACCAACTATTTTAGGAAGCTTCAGTGCGGGAAACTTTTCGATGATTTCCTCTGCCTTGGCAGTTGCCATGAAAGTCTTTCGATATGCATAGGTTCGTCTCATTCTCTCCTTTAAAGAGTTCAGATCTGGGTGTACCTTAAGCATCTCTGTAGACATTTCATTGATATGAGCTTCAATGCTCCTTTCATCCTCTCTACATTCTTCACTCTCCTGAGCCTATGTGCATTCAAGAAAAATTACAAGCAATATAGTAAGAGGTAACCATTAAGATGAGGTGTACATGTTTTTTAAAAAGTTATATAATATGGAAGAATCATCCTCTCTGTAACCTTTGTCTTTCTGCTACTACTATGTTGGAGACCAAGCTCAAGCCCGGTCTCCCTGCTCCTCCTACCCGCACATTAGTGTGTGCTCAACATGGATGTATTAGATCCATGGTGCTCACGAGCCCACCCATCCCTCCAAAGACGAGCTAGATGGCGACCGCAACGCCGCTACCGACAACGTTAAAGCTCCTTCTAACATTGACAATTTATACTATATTATTTCATTAAAATACCAACTACGATAACCTCTTTAGGATGATTTCAGATTAATTGTACAGATATATTGTAACCTATTTTGTTATGTCAGCTCTCAGCAGAGCTTTGTCAGGTATTGTATTGTTTGACCACAATACAATTTGTTTGTTTGTTTTCTACAAGAAAACAAACAAATAAGCAAACGAACAAAACATAACAAGAAACAAATGCTTAGTCCACCTTTTACCATAAAAGTCCTCAGCTAGGGTCAAGCATGCTGAAATAAGATATTGTATTTAGCTCACCTTGATTCACGGAAGTTTCTTCTGTTCTCTCTCCTGTTCTTCTTTGTTCTGTTCTGTTCACAGTAATCACTATTGGTATGTCACACCTGGTTTGTAGGCAGGGAAGACCAGACCATGTGGTGCAATCCATGGGGCAACCAGCTCTTAATTCACACATGACAGCCACCATCATGCCAGCTCCCTGGCCCCACACACCAAACTTTGCCCTTTCCCCTGGGAGATCAGGGTTCAATTCCCAGCATCAACAAACCCTGATGTAGTAGCCTAAAAGTCAGCATTACAGTGTGATTTTTGCATCAGTTAAGGCTTGGCCTCTGACATCAAAGACCGTTGTCTATCAATGAACTTATGTGCAGCTTCACAACTGGACTAAGCCAGTCAGCAGGGTACAGCAACCATGGGATGAGGCCGATCATGGAAAAGTATGAGGAGGAGACAAATACATGAGTAAAATTGTCTGTAAAATAAGTGTTTAATATTTTTTAAATTGTCTGTCACTAATCCACGCATCACCTCAGTATGCATAAACATGGTCACTCTGCATCAACCAGGCCTTGAACTCACAGCTTCAAACTGTATCCCTAGATCACCTGACTTGTAACAAACTTTCAAAAGCCTTTGTCCAGTGAGTCGTATAGCTCACTTAGATGCCCCAGAAAGAGGGGTTATATCCTTGCTGCAGGGACCATCTTGCTAGTTATTTGCTGTGTGTCATTTCCTCCTGAAGAAGGGAGTAGTGTAACTAAACTAAATAAACACAATTATAACTGCTGCACAGCGATGGGTCGGGTCCGGGCGATTTTTGGCAAATTAAGGCAATTCTGAGCAACAAACAGGAGAACAGGAAGGCAAGACAGTTGACATTATAATGTTCCTTTTTCACCAGTTGAGGCTAAAATCCACAACAATAGAACCAAAGACTGTGGTCTATCATGCTGAGCTAATTGGCAAGTGGCAATTCAACAGTGGATTCACAAATTGATTAAGCCATTCACTGTTGTGCATGCAGATTTGAAACCACTGTAAATATATCAGTTATCAAGAAAAAAATCTGAAAATACACATATTGCATCCAGACAGAATGGAGATATTGGTAATTTGATTTTTTAATTGATTCGATTTGCTCCATAAGTTAATAACTGATGTTTAATCTATCATGACTCTAAAATGTATATGTTTGCTTCACAAAGACCATCTGGCATTTTCATGAGCTGTCATCACCACCTTTGTCAGGGCTTGAACTCAGGTTCTTTGGCACCAAAAACCAGCTCCTAAATCACTGAGCTATTTCTCAAACGGAATCACCAGCCAGACAGCAGTTGTCAAGGCAGATTTCAAAAATGGTCCTCCCAGTCACAGCTAATCTTTGCCTGAGTCAACAAGATTTGCTGATGAAGATCTTGCTTTCTTTTAATTAATGGTTGTGGAAATAAATTGGTAACAGAACATTTCAGTTACAGGACTGCCATTATTTGTATGTCTGATCAGAAGGTGTAAGGTAATAGACTAGTATGGTGGACCTGATGACTGAAGGCAGCCAGCTGGTTAGCTCAGTCACTATTGCCAGTAACTTTAGAATGGGTGGCAGGTGTTCAAATCCCAAGATGGGCAATTATGTTACAGTTTGATCAACAGGATCTGGGGAAGAAGAGTTTGCTTTAAAATAAACAAAACAATTGTATGTGAAAAGTATTTGTATCAGTAGTCACAAGGAAATGTATTTTGCACCATTATTGGCAAATGTTATCAGGAAGTATGTCCCTGGTGACACAGGATCTTACCCATGCTTTCAACAATCCCTGAAGAACTCTTTCTTCCAAAAACGGTTCTCTGGATCAAAATAGTTCTTACTGGAACCCTTAGTGTTAGTGAGAACCCTTTTAAAACCAATTATTCAGAAAAGGGGTTTTAAAGGGTTCTCTGGATCAAAATGGTTCTTACTGGAACTATTAGCGTTACCAAGAACCCTTGAAAAACCCTTTCTTCGGGAAAGGGTTTTTCAGAAGCAAATGGGTCCAGTTAGAACCTCAGCCCTTGTAGAAGAACCCTTTTGGAACCCTTATTTCTAAGAGTGTATAGTCTGCAAATGATGTGTTGTTGTTGAGTGGCTGTGCTGTCTAGAGCTCGGCAGAGTAACCGTGTGATACTCTTCCATATCAGTAGGTGGCAGCAGGTAGCTAATTGCTTTGTAGATGTCGGAAACAGCTAGAGGCGGTGTGCAGGTAAAAAGGTGTCTAATGCTTAAACCAAAAGTAAACAAAAGGTGAGTGGCCATAAGAAAAGGCATTGAAGCTTAGGGAAGGCTATGCAGAACGAAACTAAAACTGAACTGGCTACAAAGTAAACAAAAACAGAATGCTGGACAACAGCAAAGACTTACAGTGGAGCAAAGACGGCGTCCACAATGTACATCCGAACATGACATGACAATCAACAATGTCCCCACAAAGAAGGATAAAAACAACTGAAATATTCTTGATTGCTAAAACAAAGTAGATGCGGGAAATCTCGCTCAAAGGAAGACAGGAAATTGCTACAGGAAAATACCAAAAAAAGAGAAAAAGCCACCAAAATAGGAGCGCAAGACAAGAACTAAAACACTACACACAGGAAAACAGCAAAAAACTCTAAATAAGTCAGGGTGTGATGTGACAGGTGGTGACAGTACACCTACTTTGAGACAAGAGCTATATTTATGCATGCTTGGTTATGGTTTAAAGTCCATCCATCCATTTTCTACCGCTTGTCCCTTTCGGAAGTCATATCCAACATTTGCGACAACGATTTTTTATTGTCAACTGAGTTTGGTTTTTTAATGATTTCTGCTGGTGGTGTGCCTCCGGATTTTTTCAACGCAAAAACTGTGCCTTGGCTCAAAAAAGGTTGAAAAACACTGTCCTAGCTCAAACATTGATCCATTCATGATATATATTAGGACTGATATTGTCTAATGGTGCCCTCCATGGCCCAAATGCAAGAACTGCAAATCATGAAACAACTGCTTTACCCCCTGCGATTTTTTTTAAAAGCTCGTGAATTATTGGAATAAATTATATTTGCTAACCTGCTCTCCAGTGTGAAGGGAAAAAAGACCTCAATGTTAATTTAATTCTATTTTAATAATACATGAAAGAAAGAAAAGCGAATTGATCACATTAAAACACTGCGTAAACACGCAAAATGGAAAAACAATAACAAAAATAGGGTTTTAAATATTTACATAAATGTGTCAATAATCAATTATAATTGGAATTAAATACATACAGGTGTTATTAATCATGCCATTAATTTATTTAATGTAAAATTACATTCATTTAGTCATCATTTATTTAATTGTTGATTTCATTATTTAATGATGTAATTGCTTAATGACATATTTAAGTAACTATTTAAAAATGTATTTATTTGTTTAATTTTGGCCCTTCATTGTTGCAAGCATTGAGTTTGTTTAAGCGTCCCAAATAATAAAAAATAAAAAACAATAAAATAAAAAAATAAATAAAAAAATAAAAATGAAAAAACTAAAAAGTTCTTACCCTCCATAGTAGCCTCTTGTTTACAGTGCCTAAAATCCAGTCTTACACACACCATTTAATTGAGATAGCAACAATGTCTCCAATGCCATTGTGGAAAGTTCTGGATAAATTCCTTTTAACTTGAATACAAAATGACAGAACAGGGGACTTCAACACAACAACGTTTTGACAAATTATACAATCTAATGAGATACAATGTTACACCCAAAAATGTAGAAAACATTAATTTCAAATGAATGTGTGATTACATTATTGTCTAGGTTAAAATAGATTTGGTTGAATTACCTCAAAGGTGTGCCCTCAGAGAAATTAAGATTCCAACAGCAGCAACACTGCATGCAGTACACCAGGTAGTAATGGAAATAGCAGCACAGCACGCAGAGTAAAACATGTACTAATAAATTAGAAATAAAGCAACTATAAAACCATCTATGGAAATACAATGAAAAGTATCTGAGACAAAAGCCAAATTATTACAAATGGTCAAGTTTACAAATAAACAATAATGTTGATGATGAAGATACTGTGATAATGTGTCAACTGCTTGAAATATTGCACATAACCTCCATAATTGGTGGACACTTTCAGTTCAGTTCAGTTTCAGTTTATTTGGAACATGCGTACGATACAATGTAACGCATCACACAATTCCAGTTGTTTCATTACAGCACATCCGAAAAGGAGTAGGAAGAAGCAGAGCTTATTTAATCCTACCCCTTTTCATACCATAGCAATTTTATCCAATTTCCTTGTTCTCTGTAACAGAACAGTGAACAAATAAATACTAAATAAATAATATACCATACTAAGCATACAAATATTAAATACATAAATAATCTTTGTCTCAATAAAAATAAAAATAATGAAAAAAAGGGTTCAAGATGTTCATCATAATTCTTGTTCTATGTACTTTGTGAACACTTGTAGTTTGAACAGTCTCTTCAACTGAATTATATTGGTGCTTTGTTTGATTTCTTTAGTTAATCCGCTCTATAATTTAATTCCACATATTTATATACTAAAGGTTTTAAGTGTTGTACAAGCATACAAATGTTTTAAATTAGATTTTCCTCTAAGGTTATATTTTTCCTCTTTTGTTGAGAGGAATTGTTGTACATTCTTGGGTAGCAGGTTATAGTTTGCTTTGTACATCATTTTAGCTGTTTGTAAATGCACCAAATCGTTGAATTTCAATAATTGGGATTTAATAAATAAAGGGTTTGTATGTTCTCTATATGCAACATTATGTATTATTCTAATTCATCTTTAGATTTTAAAAAAGCATTAGCTAATTCAAACCACTACTTAAAAACAGTGTATCACATTAGTCGGATTAACATGTAGTTTACTTCCTTACACACACGAACAATGACATTCAATAAAACACAATCTAGAAAAAAGTCTGTGTGTATTCGCAGTGAAGTGGATTGTATATAACTGACATACCCATAATGAACACAGGGTGGCGGTATTTTTCTATACTTCCGATTTGCTCCCAACATAAAAGGAAGACGAAGAAGACACAATGACAACACTCAAGTGAGGAGCGCCAGAGGTAAATAAACATTCCTTTTTTCCTTTTTGATAAAAAAAAACACAACAAAATCAGTTGTTCTGATTATTAAAACTTTTATAAATGATGCCAGCAAGATGTCATTCAAAGCTTTCGTACGTCTACCGATGACCAAGCAGAAACGCGGTGTTATTGTTCCAATGCGGACAATTAAACGCTGCCATTGTTTCACAGTATGTACAATTTTTGCACTTTGGAATGTTAAACAAAATGTTTTCGGTTGTTTGTAAGTGGTAAATAGACTAACAAAACAATCACGTGGGGCAACCACTTGTATTGGTTTACTAATTCAGAGCATTAAAGGTGATCCACCCCGCGTCAGGTGACGGTGTTGTGCCAAAATGTGAATACCTGCCAAAAATTGATTTGTACAAGTAAACAGTACAGTAGGTACTTGATTTTGGTATATGTAATGCCCATAATGGTATTCTTTTTCTTTTGTATTTATTTTTTTTTTTTATTGACATCCAGCATCAGACATTCCTATCCATTACATTATATTCACATAAATCATATATCTATTGTCTGCCCTAAATGTCAAAATATTTTTGTTTATATCCCACCCCCCACACCCCCAAAAAAGAAAGAAACAACAAAAAAAACAAATATCTACAAATACATCGATTAAATAAACAAAGAAAAAGAAAAAAAAAAGAAATAATAATACATTAATAATAATAATAATCAGAAATGAAATAAAATATAAACAGATACATATATATATACACACACACATACAGTACATATATATAAATATATATACAAATACATATATATACATACATACATATACACATATAGGGAGTAATCCCTTCTTCTTTTTTACCATAAAGGTATTCTGGTAAAATATGCAGAGATACGATGTGTCAATATCACAATATTGCTTGAACATTTTTTTTGGCAGCAACAAAGTGGCCATTTGGGTAGATATTTGCTCTAAAAATTGTATTTCAACAAGTACACAGTACAGTCGGTACTTGATTTTGATATACGTAATGCTCATGAGGATATTCTAGTAGAATATACAGAGATAAGATATGTCAGTATCAAACTATTACTTGAAGTACATTTTTGGCAGCAGCAAAGTGGCCATTTGGGGGGATTTTTGCTCTCAAAAGAATATTTCAACAAGTAAACAGTACAGTAGGTACTTGATTTTGATATATGTAATGCCAATAAGGGTATTCTAGTAGAATATGCAGAGATAACGTGTCAATATCAAAATATTACTTGAAATCAATTTTTTGCAGCAGCAAAGTGGTCGTTTGGGTAGATTTTTACTCTAAAGGGTATTTCAACAAGTGAACAGTACAGTAGGTACTTTATTTTGATATATATAATGCCCATAAGGGTATTCTAGTAGAATATGCAGCGATAAGATATGTCAGTATCAGAATATTAGTTTAAATAAATTTTTGGCAGCAGCAAAGTGGCCATTTGGGTAGATTTTTGCTTTCAAAAGAGTATTTCAACAAGTAAACAGTACAGTAGGTACTTCATTTTGATATATGTAATGCCCATAAGGATATTCTAGTAGAATACGCAGCGATACAATGTGTCAATATCAAAATATTGCTTGAACATTTTTTTTGGCAGCAACAAAGTGGCCATTTGGGTAGATATTTGCTCTAAAAATGGTATTTCAACAAGTACACAGTACAGTTGGTCCTTGATTTTGATATATGTAATACCCATAAGGATATTCTAGCAGAATATGCAGAGATAAGATATGTCAGTATCAAACTATTACTTGAAGTACATTTTTGACAGCAGCAAAATGGCCGTTTGGGTAGATTTTTGCTCTCAAAAGGTATTTCAACAAGTAAACAGTACAGTAGGTTCTTGATTTTCATATATGTAATGCCCATATATTTTAGTAGAATATGCAGAGATAACATGTATCAATATCAAAATATTACTTGAAATCAATTTTTGGCAGCAACAAAGTGGCCATTTGGGTAGATATTTGCTCTAAAAAGGGTATTTCAACAAGTAAATAGTACAGTAGGTACTTGATTTTCATATACTGTATGTAATGCGCCCTGTGATGAGGAGGCGATTTGTCCAGGGTGTACGCCGCCTTCCGCCCGATTGTAGCTGAGATAGGCTCCAGCACCCCCCGCGACCCCGAAGGGAATAAGCGGTAGAAAATGGATGGATGGATGGATGTATGTAATGCCCGTAAGGGTATTCTAGTAAAATATGCAGAGATGATGAATAAATGGAGATGTGTCAGTGTCAAAATATTACTTGAAATAAATTTTTTGCAGCAGCAAAGTGGTCGTTTGGGTAGATTTTTGCTCTCAAAATGGTATTTCAACAAGTAAACAGTACAGTAGGTTCTTGATTTTGATATATGTAATGCCCATAAGGTATATTCTAGTAGAATATGCAGAGATACTATGTGTCATTATCAAAATATTGCTTGAAAAAAATTTTTGGGCAGCAACAAAGTGGCCATTTGGGTAGATATTTGCTCTAAAAATGGTATTTCAACAAGTAAACAGTACAGTAGTTAGTTGATTTTGATATATGTAATGCTCATAAGGATATTCTAGTAGAATATGCAGCGATAAGATATGTCAGTATCAGAATATTACTTGAAATACATTTTTAGCAGCAGCAAAGTGGCCATTTGGGGGGATTTTTGCTCTCAAAAGAATATTTCAAAAAGTAAACAGTGCAGTATGTACTTGATTTTTATATATGTAATGCCAATAAGGGTATTCTAGTAGAATATGCAGAGATAACATGTGTCAATATCAAAATATTACTTGAAATCAATTTTTTGCAGCAGCAAAGTGGTCGTTTGGGTAGATTTTTACTCTAAAGGGTATTTCAACAAGTGAACAGTACAGTAGGTACTTTATTTTGATATATGTAATGCCCATAAGGGTATTCTAGTAGAATATGCAGCGATACGATGTGTCAATATCAAAATATTGCTTGAACATTTTTTTTGGCAGCAACAAAGTGGCCATTTGGGTAGATATTTGCTCTAAAAATGGTATTTCAACAAGTACACAGTACAGTTGGTCCTTGATTTTGATGTATGTAATACCCATAAGGGTATTCTAGTAGAACATACAGAGATAAGATATGTCAGTATCAAACTGTTACTTGAAGTACATTTTTGGCAGCAGCAAAATGGCCGTTTGGGTACATTTTTGCTCTCAAAAGATATTTCAACAAGCAAACAGTACAGTTGGTACTTGATTTTGATATATGTAATGCCCATAAGGGTATTCTAGTAGAATATGCAGAGATAACATGTATCAATATCAAAATATTACTTGAAATACATTTTTGGCAGCAACAAAGTGGCCATTTGGGTAGATATTTGCTCTAAAAAGGGTATTTCAACAAGTAAATAGTACAGTAGGTACTTGATTTTCATATACCGTATGTAATGCGCCCTGTGATGAGGTGGCGACTTGTCCAGGGTGTACCCCGCCTTCCGCCCGATTGTAGCTGAGATAGGCTCCAGCACCCCCCGCGACCACGAAGGGAATAAGCGGTAGAAAATGGATGGATGGATGGATGGATGTAATGCCTGTAAGGGTATTCTAGTAAAATATGCAGAGATGATGGATAAATGGAGATGTGTCAGTGTCAAAATATTACTTGAAATACATTTTTCGCAGCAGCAAAGTGGCCATTTGGGTAGATATTTGCTCTAAAAAGGGTATTTCAACAAGTAAACAGTACAGTAGGCACTTGATGTTGATATATGTATTGCTCATAAGTAGAGATGTGCGATAATATCGGCCGATAAATGCTTTAAAATGTAATATCGGAAATTATCGGTATCGGTTTCAAAAAGTAAAATTTATGACTTTTTAAAACACAGCTGTACGAAATGGTACACTGACATAGGGGGAAGTACAGAGCGCAAATAAACCTAAATATTCATTATGTGCACAAAGGAATAACAGCTACAATTGTATGTATCTTCCAAACAAGAAATAGGTTTTATCACATCAACATCGGACTAACAACAGTCCTTTAAATCTCATCAATACCACAGAAAAGGCAAACTGTCATTTTCCGGACACGATAAAGGCTTAAATAACGTCAAACATGTAGCATTACAATTACCACGAAGATAAAGTGTTTGTCTTATACCTAGTAATCCGCTGTGGACAGACGAAGCCAAGAAATGCAGGTTTAGAGAGCGGTGCGCACCCCCGCGAAGGAAATCCACCAGACCCAGTTCTTCTAACAATCAGTCACGATACAATAATTGTATCACCCATCCTGCTTGTACAGTCCAAGTCTATTCATAATTCTAAAACATTTTTAGTCAAGCCAATTAAATACATAAGTATATGTAACAGATGCCGGATAGCGCAACATTATTGCTAAACCTCACTCACTTCCTCAAGAGCCACACTGGACAATGAGCGGGTAGAATTAACTTTGAGCTCGCTGGCTTTTCGACTCTGGGGACCCTGGTTAGATTCCTGAAACATAAAGTAAATGTAATTTAGTGCTGAAAACCTGCCTATAAGGAAAAAAACCTCAAACAGTGGTGGCCTGCATGAGACAGAGATTGAGAGACATAGTAAGAGATGAGAAATTGAAGAATTGGGTGTTTGGGGGATGAATAATAGTTGTGTCTATAACAGTAGTTCAATATTATTGTTATGGTGATGGTCTGTTACCAATAGTTTAGATTTCTGTGCTTAATATAAAATATGTGTTTCCTTTTAGAAACAGCGCCTGGCTGCTTGTGGTGGAGAACGATATTTTTTTTGTTCTTTTTAAATCATTACACCATGGAGGTCATTGTCGATTTCCTCAACATGTTACACACGGAGGTCAGTGGAGTATCTGTGGCGCTCGGCCTCCTCTTCCTGACTCTTCTATACTGGTAAGTGTGGTCATGATGTTCTGCCATCTTCCAGGAAACAGCTACCAAAACAAAAACAAATCTCACTATTGACAGAAAGTGAATTAACCCTACTAATGGTCATACAGTGGTGCCTCAACTTAGGAGTACCTTAACTTGTGAGTAATTTGAGATACGAGCTCTTAGTATTTTCTCATGGGACCTGTTATGCAAAACCAACTTTTCTTACCTATTGGTTCTTGTTTTTGTGTATTTGGTATCTGCATAAGTCCCAGAAATTTGAAATCAAACCGTGAAGGCATGGCTGAGATATTTATAAAACAATCTTGCCTCCCTTTGTATTTCCTCCAAATGAGCTATTTGGAATTTTCCCCATTTGTGACATTTTTTCCCCATTGGTGACGTCAGCGGATCTCTCCATATATAGTAAAGTTTTACCTAAAGAGCTTTGCACGAGTCCATTAATGTAGTCTGACCTTGGAGTTAATAAGCTTTTTCTCTATCTTCTTGCTGTGGGGCAGAGTGGCTCGTACATGCACATGTATCTTTTCTAATGCAAAGTAGCGCATTGTTCGAATTTCTACTGTATTTTTCGGACTATAAGTCGCAGTTTTTTTCATAGTTTGGAGCGACTTATGTGTGAAATTATTAACACATTACCGTAAAATATCAAATAATATTATTTAGCTCATTCACGTAAGAGACTAGACGTATAAGATTTCATGGGATTTAGCGATTAGGAGTGACAGATTGTTTGGTAAACGTATAGCATGTTCTATATGTTATAGTTATTAGAATGACTCTTACCATAATATGTTACGTTAACATACCAGGCACGTTCTCAGTTGGTTATTTATGCGTCATATAACGTACACTTATTCAGCCTGTTGTTCACTATTCTTTATTTATTTTAAATTGCCTTTCTAATGTCTATTCTTGGTGTTGGGTTTTATCAAATACATTTCCCCAAAAAATGCGACTTATACTCCAGTGCGACTTATATATGTTTATCTTTATTATGCATTTTCGGCCGGTGCGACTTATACTCCAAAAAATACGGTCTCTGTCAGTAGACTTGATTGGAAGAGCCAAAAACTACAACATGGCCGACGGGGAGAAGACGTAGTCGAAGAGAAAGCACGTAAATAAGACAACCCACAAAACGGCGCATCCTAAAGAGACGGTCAGAAAGCAGCTTGAAAACGGTCTGTAAAACATAATCTATGAAACATTTTAACCCAAAAAAAACACAATTACATGTTATGTAGAGTAGACCACAAGGAAGTGTTTTAAATGTAGGGGAAAAAATGAATAATTTGAGTTTTGAGCATTTTTTTTCGTTGGTTGAAGTAAAAATTGTAACAGGGCCGTTTGAGCAATAAAGAGTTACTATATTGTTACAAGTTGTTGTTCCTGCTTTGTTTACACGAGAAACAAACATACGTTTTGATTTGAACAGTTGACATGCCCGTTTGAGCGCCGCTCAGAGATCGAAACAATTTTTTTCTTTGTCCTCCAACCATCGGAACTAAGAAAGCTAGTGCAAAGGAGAGGAAGTGGAAGACCACATCTGGAAAACAAACCATTAAAGGCCTACTGAAATGCGATTTTCTTATTCAAACGGGGATAGCAGGTCCATTCTATGTGTCATACTTGATCATTTCGCGATATTGCCATATTTTTGCTGAAAGGATTTAGTAGAGAACATTGACGATAAAGTTCGCAACTTTTGGTCGCTGATAAAAAATCCTTGCCTGTACTGGAAGTAGCAGACGAGTAGCGTGACGTCACAGGTTGTGGAGCTCCTCACATCTGCACATTGTTAACAATCATGGCTACCAGCAGCGAGAGCGATTCGGACCGAGAAAGCGACGATTTCCCCATTAATTTGAGCGAGGATGAAAGATTCGTGGCTGAGGAAAGTGAGAGTGAAGGACTAGAGGGCAGTGGGAGCGATTCAGATAGGGAAGATGCTGTGAGAGGCGGGTGGGACCTGATATTCAGCTAGGAATGACTAAAACAGTAAATAAACACAATACATATATATACTCTATTAGCCACAACACAACCAGGCTTATATTTAATATGCCACAAATTAATCCCGCATAACAAACACCTCCCCCCTCCTGTTCATATAACCCGCCAATACAACTCAAACACCTGCACAACACCCTCAATCCCACAGCCCAAAATACCGTTCACCTCCCCAAAGTTCACACAGCACATATATTTCCCCAAAGTTACGTACGTGACATGCACATAGCGGCACGCACGTACGGGCAAGCGATCAAATGTTTGGAAGCCGCAGCTGCATGCGTACTCACGGTACCGCGTCTGCATATCCAACTCAAAGTCCTCCTGGTAAGAGTCTCTGTTGTCCCAGTTCTCCACAGGCCAATGGTAAAGCTTGACTGTCATCTTCCGGGAATGTAAACAATGAAACACCGGCTGTGTTTGTGTTGTTGCTGCAGTCGGCCGCAATACACCGCTTCCCACCTACAGCTTTCTTCTTTGCTGTCTCCATTGTTCATTGAACACATTGCAAAAGATTCACCAACACAGATGTCCAGAATACTGTGGAATTTTGCGATGAAACAGACGACTTTTTTAATAGCTGGCCACCATGCTGTCCCAAAATGTCCTCCACAATCCGTGACGTCACGCGCTGACGTCATCATACCGAGACGTTTTCAGCAGGATATTTCGCGCAAAATTTAAAATTGCACTTTAGTAAGCTAACCCGGCCGTATTGGCATGTGTTGCAATGTTAAGATTTCATCATTGATATATAAACTATCAGACTGCGTGGTCGGTAGTAGTGGGTTTCAGTAGGCCTTTAAAAAAATGTTCACAACACATCTTTAAAAACCTGGTAGCAGCCTACCTGGCTCATCAACCCCGTCATAGGGCAGCATGGCTCAGGTGGTAGAGTGGTTGTCTCCCAACCTGAAGGTTGTGGTTACGATCGTCAGCCTCTTGGGACCATGTGAAAGTATCCTTCAGCAAGATGTTGAACCCCAAAGTTGCTCCTGATGCTATGCCATCAGTAGGTGAATGTAGTCGTAGTGTCAAAGCGCTTTGAGTACCTTAAAGGTAGAAAGGCTCTGTACAAATATCATCAATTTACCATAGTGTCATCGGCATGCAACCAACAAACATGTATCCATAAAATTATCGAGAAGCTGTGATAGATAGATAGTACTTTATTGATTCCTTCAGGAAAATTAATTGACGTGTTTCAATTTGTTCTGTCGAGTCCTGACTCAACAAATTGTATTAGTTAGTCAGGCATTAACATTGGTTCAACAAATCACTTGTCAACTCTGACTTCCTCTGACTTCCCTCAAATACGTCCGTATGAAACATAAACAGCAATTTTTTTAGTTCCTATTTCTACACGACAGAGTTGCCAGATGACACTAGGCAAACAAGCAACCAGCTCTTTAATAAGCAGACTTGGCAACAATGCACGGACGAGTAGTCAAAAGAGACACCACATTAGTCCAATCCCCAAGGTAATTGCTGAAGAATATTATTAGATTACTTTATAAAACCGCTATTGTAATGTGTTGTGTAAATGTTCATTTTTCTTTTTAAAAGTAATGTTACATGTTAAAATGGTGGTGTTTTGTGAGGGCCAAACACAGATTAAAATGCTGTTGTATTGGCATCACTGTGTGACGTTACAGGCGGGTGTATATAACGATGGTTCAAATCAGGCACTTTGAAGCTTTTTTTAGGGATATTGCGTGATGGGTAAAATTTTGAAAAAAACTTTGAAAAATAAAATAAGCCACTGAGAACTGATTTTTAATGGTTTTAACCCTTCTGAAATTGTGATAATTTAATTTAAATTAATTTCAAGTTACAGCAACGCAATGTGCTTGTAAGTTGAGGCATCACTGTAGTTGGCAAAAATGTAAGAAAATGAAGTAGCTGAAGATTGTTATAGTGTATGTGTATGCTACCCATCCCTGCAGGTATTCCATCTACCCCTTTTCTGTCCTTGCTCGATGTGGAATCAAACATCCTAAGCCGGTTCCTTTTTTTGGAAACCTTTTCCTGTTTCGTCAGGTGAGTTGGAATGGAAATATTTTAACTTGTAATTGTAGATTTGGGGGGGAAACTGAGAGCCTTTTTTGTTTCAACTGAATTTCGTGTTTCTTATGCATTCTTTTGTGGTGTCCCTTGCTCATAAACACATTATAATGGGACTGTCTGTGTAACTTTGCTTGTTAACACATACTCACCTAATCTTCCAGAGAATAAGAAGATACAGCAGATCATTGTTGCCAAATTCGCCACATAGTCACTATATTTAGTGAATAATAATAAGACACCTCGAGATACTCTTTCTTTTTTTTTTTTAAGCTACTGAAATTTTGGAAACTAAAACAAAGCCGGTCTCAAAAGGGTGAGGTGTCTCCTGGGATTTGTCTGGTTTGGGGTGGGTATAGATGTGTGTGTTCAAGTCAAAGGACATCGCAGTTTGTCTTATGTGTGATGGATTTATTAAGCTGTACCAGCGTCGAAGAAAGTTATGATCAGTTTCAAATGGACTCTCAGAGCACGCAAGCAACCGTGGTGCATTCAAGGACTGCTGAACAAAGTGTGACGTTTTGTAAATGTCAACAAAAAACATAAATGTAACAAAGACTTACATGTGTAAAAAGGTTGGTCTTTCGAACAGTGACTCTGACAAGAAAGCACTATTGCTCATCTCAACGAGCGCTGCTCTCGGCCCCTCCCCCATCGCAAAGCACTCACAAACTCTTGTTTGTGACATTTTAATACATTTACAAAGACAGAATAAAGTTAATTTGTAGTTCTAAACGGATTTGTTACTCTTTGTCTCCCACAACGTATTTCTGTCTCGTACGGCGTCCATTACAATTACGTGTAATTGCAAAAAAGTACATTAGACAATGACATCATTGTGTCACCCCCCAACCCCCAATGCCACAAATACATTGTAGTTCTGTTTTGCAAAGCTTTAAGAAAATCGGTTTACATTGTATTGTATGTGTTTGCAAGTGGAGGTTATAAACGTTTCTGTTCAATCTTTCATTTCAGGGTTTTTTCCATCCTGTGTCTGACCTCATAAAGACACATGGCAGAGTTTGTGGGTAGTTCATGTTCTTTATCTCCCGTGTTATTAGCATGATGCTGCTCGTGTGGGTTGACTGATCTCCCGATGTTTGCCTCGTATGTTTGTAGGTATTATTTGGGGAGGAGAGCAGTGGTGGTAGTGGCAGACCCCGACATGCTCAGACAAGTGATGGTGAGAGAGTTCAGCAGCTTTCCAAACCGAATGGTGGGTCTTAGTTTTCATTAATACGACAATACTGTATGCTTATTCCTGTGGTTGTTGCTCTGGTGAAACAGCACTGCATTAAACTGTGAGTCGCCCGACAAAGTGGCCAGTGGGTGTACAGTACAGTACAGTATTTCTACAACTCTTAATTTTTTTGTGATAGAGTGATTGGAGCACATACATAAAGTTTGGTTCTGTTATGAATTTATTATGGGTCTACCGAAATCTGCTGGGTCAAAAGTATACATTCAGCAATGTTAATATTTCTCCTCCAAACATATTGCTGGGTATTGTGGCCAAACAGCTCATTTTTTGTTTCATCTGACCAAATAACTTTCCTCCAGAAGGTCTTATCTTTGTCCATGTGATGTCAGATGAAAAAAAAATTGAGCTGGTTGACCACAATACCCAGCAATATGTTTGGAGGCTTTTAATCCCAGGAACACCACACCTACTGTCAAGCATGGTGGTGGTGGTATTATGCTCTGTCCCTGTTTTGCTGCTAATGGAACTGGTGCTTTACAAAGAGTAAATGGGACAATGAAAAATGAGGATCACCTCCAAATTCTTCAGGAGAACCTAAAATCATCAGCCTGGAGGTTGGGTCTTGGGCGCAGTTGGGTGTTCCAACAGGACAATAACCCCAAACACACATCAAAAGTGGTAAAGGAATGGCTAAATCAGGCTAGAATTAAGGTTTTAGAATAGCCTTCCCAAAGTCCTGACTTAAACGTGTGGACAATGCTGAAGAAACAAGTCCATATCAGAAAACCAACAAATTTGGCTGAACTGCACACACTTTGTCAAGAGGAGTGGTCAAAAGTTCAACCAGAAGCTTGTGGATGGCTACCAAAAGCGCCTTATTGCAGTGAAACTTGCCAAGGGACATGTAGCCAAATATTAACATTGCTGTATGTATACTTTTGACCCAGCAGATTTGGTCACATTTTCAGTAGACCCATAATAAATTCATAAAAGAACCAAACTTCATGAATGTGTATTGTGTCCAACAAATATGTGCTCCAATCACTCTATCACAAAAAAATAAAGAGTTGTAGAAATTATTGGAAACTCAAGACAGCCAAGACATTATGTTCTTTACAAGTGTATGTAAACTTTTGACCACGACTGTAACCCCACATGTGTGATTTCCTTGATTACAGACTATTCGCTTTGCCACCAAACCGATGAGCGATTGTCTTCTCATGTTAAGGAATGAACAGTGGAAGAGAGTTCGAAGTATCTTGACCCCGTCCTTCAGTGCTGCCAAAATGAAAGAGGTGGGAGTCAAATGAGGATTTTCATTGCATGAGAACAGGAGACTTGTTTTATACTGTCACAGATGTTTGGTTTAGTTTTATTGTTTATATCGTTTTGATAGCGTAACCTACAGTACAAGGGGTCTTTCGGTTAGAAACAAGTTTTGTTCCTACGCTAAGTTGTAAGTCGAATTTTAGTGCAAGTTGGAACTCATATCTAAATTAACACTGACTGATACTGTATACTTTTAGGTACTAAAAAGAATGAATGAAAAACATAAAATACAAAAAGAAAAAAAACAGCCAGGGAGCACCTTGAACCTTTGGATTATGCAAAATAGCACAAGCCACACACCGCATAAACAATCCCTTACTGGCCAAAAACACTTCACCCTCATGCCCACCCTTCCCTTTTTTACTCTTCAAGGTTTCAAACAATCTTGTAGCCTTCTTCTGAATCAACATAAGGCTCACTGAGATTCAACCTTGAATCTGGTCTTCCAGTCAAAGCACTAGCAACCTTACATCTTAACAATGAGACCACAATGTTTCTTTGTGCTTAGTTATTAATTTAGCTTTTATACACGCTCAAGGATATCGTCTTTATCCTGAACGATGGTTGCAACAGTCAGACAGGTGAGACCAAAAGTGTGGCCATTATTGGTGGCCTTTCTCTTTTTCCTAAACTTTTTATGATGTTCATTTTCACTTCCATGGTAATAATGGCTTTCCTTTTCTTTGGCACACTGTCACTGGAAGAGCCTCCTTCATGTTTGGGAGACAAAATGAAGTGTAGGTGCACTTGAACCACATTCTGTATTCTTCCGCTGTAAGGACTTCTCATGCGAGTCTCGTAATTACCAACCAAAATTAAGTTTTTTATATGGGGAGAAGGGAGAAGACTTCCGTAACTACAAAATGCTGTGACGCGGACATTCATAAAACGAGGACCACCCGTATATGATCAAGTATGTAAATATTTAGCTTCAGTACAGTATCTGAAATAATACTGTATTCAATGCCAAATATACTGAACAGTTTCTGTCGGTATTGGTCAAGTATACTTAAGTGCAAAGTCAAGGCCAGTGTACTTAAACTTGTATTTCTATTTGTATACTTGACACCTGGGGACTAAACATGGATATTTTGAATTTATTAGACTTAGACTTAGACAAACTTTATTAATCCACAAGGGAAATTGTTCCACACAGTAGCTCAGTTACAAAGGATGGAAAGGATAAGGATAGAAAGGATAATGTAGGTATAAAGTAGACAAAAATGTACTATAGTAGCAATATAAAATATAACATATATGTAATATTTACATATGATGTATACAGTATATAGTATATACTGATATATTATAATATATTATATTTGTATGTAATATATACAATACATAACAAATGTACAATATTACAGAATATTATTTTACTCCTCAACTTTTATTACACCGTAGTGGGGGGTTTCAGCCAACATCTTATTTTTTTTTGGCCCTGAGGGTATTATAAAAATAAAATGAGTTAATAATAACATATATTATTGTTAGCTATAACACTAATTTGCTTTATCATAAACACAAAAGCTAAGATGGGGGTTTCCTCATGTAGCTTAGCATATATAAAAAAGATAGGCGCCCATAAAGGCAACATTTGTAAGTAAAATGTTAAATTCCTATCAATCTGCATAGTTCAAAGTAGTACTAAAAGACTCGTCCTAACAATCGTATGTTCCAGTAGATGGTTCCTCTCATCCAAACAGCCACGACTGCTCTGATGAACAACTTAGAGGTCTATGCTGGATCTGGGGAGGCTTTTGACATCCACAGGTGAATGAACACTTTGAACGCAATAAAGTGTAGGCAACTCATCCCGTTTGATTTCCCTCTTTTTCGTCTCTCAGGTGTTTCGGCTGCTTCACTATGGACGTCATTGGCAGCGTGGCGTTTGCAACGCAGGTGGACTCTCAGAACAACCCAGATGACCCGTTTGTCCGTCACGCTCAGATGTTCTTCTCCTTTTCTTTCTTCAGGCCCATCATGCTGTTTTTTAGTAAGTCCAGTCTGTCGGATCACACGTCTTAAATATGACTGAAGGAATCACAGGTTGACCACACCCATTAGTTACACATGAATCTAGTTTTTTTTATCTGACACGCATCTAACTTTGTGGGAACATTTTGGGAAGGCCCTTTTCTATTCCCAGTGTTTGATGTGTAAGATCATGAGAGTCCTGACCTCAACCCCATAAAACACTTTTGTTATGAAAGGACAACATTTCCTCATACACTGTAAAATCTTGTCTAAACAGTCTACAGTCTAAACCAGGGGTATCCAAAGTGTGGCCCAAGGGCCATTCCCAACCCGCAGCTTTTGTTTTTTATTGGCCCACAACACATTCTACAGATAAAATAAACACAGAAAAAGATGGAACCAGCTCAAATTCCGCCCAAAATGGAACATGAAAACTAAAATAGCTGGCAACATGTTAATCTTACTATATTTAGTCTTTGATCATTTCTGGTGAACATGTTTACTCATACTTTGCAAGAAATGTTAGAAAGTTTTCGAGTGTACTAAATAATTTTGTTGGTGGAATAAAAATAATAATAATATAAGTAAAGAATAATAATGATAATAGATTAAGAAGATAAAGATTAAATGATACACTAATTTGCATTGTAATCTACAACACAAATCTTAGCTTTGAGTTTGAACATACATTGGTTGACCTACAGTGCATTGATTTTACTATCTATATTTTACAAAATGTGTCAAATTGGCTTGCTGGAAAATGTTTGGACACTTTTGGTCTAAAAAGTATTTGTTAATCGCGATTAATTTAGACCCGACATAACTGTGGTAAACACATTTCCGCAAAGTAGGATTATATTAAAAATTCAAATATTTTCATAGTTACAGCATAAAAATAGTGTTTATGACATTTTAATTACATTTTTTTTACCATCATTAGAACTCTCTAAACATTAAATAACACCCCTATGTCACCTTTACACTGGTTTCACCTACTATAATAGCCTTGAGTGTGTTGTAGATTACAGTACTCATCCATAGCCTGGAAGATCCTCCAAGCATCATTGCTATGGCCTTCACCCGGCCACTACAACGCTGCATGAAAATACTTTGTCACATTCCTATAAGTTAGAACTGGGCTTGCATCTGCTGAAAACACTGGCATAAATTGTTCTGCAAAAACTTGGTCAACAGTCACAGCTTTGTTGCATTCCATCATGTTTGTAATAAGTGTCCTGCGTTGTCATTCCACATGGCTCACGCCAAACCTGTGTTGTGGATACCGAAGATGACGTGCATCTTGAATCAAGAGAGGTCATCTCCTCTTTGCCCCGACAGCCGTTGATAGCTGATACCGGTCTCAGTTAGCCTGAAGTGCTGCACCGAATGTTGGATTCTACGTCCCGCTTTTGTCTTTTGAAGTCAGTTTCACCAATGTGGAGATGTGTTATTGATGAGGCAGAAGTTGAAGAGGAAGTTGCTCAAAAGTTGGTCAACTTGAGATTATTGCGGTGAATATAGTGCCAAGATTAGCCTGTTGGGTTGTTGTGCAGTAGTGCTCACCCTTAAAAGGGAACATTATCACAATTTCAGAATGGTTAAAACCATTAAAAATCAGTTCCCAGTGGCTTATTATATTTTCGAAGATTTTTTCAAAATTGTACCCATCACGCAATATCCCTAAAAAAAGCTTCAAAGTGCCTGATTTTAACCATCGTTATAAACACCCGTCCATTTTCCTGTGACGTCACATAGTGAAGCCAACACAAACAAACATGGCGGAAAGAACAGCAAGCAATAGCGACATTAGCTCGGATTCAGACTCGGATTTCAGCGGCTTAAGCGATTCAACAGATTACGAATGTATTGAAACGGATGGTTGTAGTGTGGAGGCAGGTAGCGAAAACGAAATTGAAGAAGAAACTGAAGCTATTGAGCCATATCGGTTTGAACCGTATGCAAGCGAAACCGACGAAAACGACACGACAGCCAGCGACACGGGAGAAAGCGAGGACGAATTCGGCGATCGCCTTCTAACCAACGATTGGTATGTGTTTGTTTGGCATTAAAGGAAACTAACAACTATGAACTAGGTTTACAGCGTATGAAATACATTTGGCAACAACATGCACTTTGAGAGTGCAGACAGCCCAATTTTCATCAATTAATATATTATGTAGACATACCCTCATCCACGCTCTTTTCCTGAAAGCTGATCTGTCCAGTTTTGGAGTTGATGTCAGCAGGCCAGGGAAGCTAGGGTCGATAGGGGGTTTAGCTCGCTCGTCTGCGGGAACAAACTGCCGCCATCGCTTGCCGTGCTACTGAGGCCGTTTGTCCCTGAATTGCTCACACACTCCGGCAGATTCAATGGGGGTCTGGCGGCAGATTTCTTTGACTTTATCGTTGGAAATGCATCTGCTTTGAGTGTCGCGGGATATCCACACATTCTTGCCATCTCTGTCGTAGCATAGCTTTCGTCGGTAAAGTGTGCAGAACAAACGTCCAATTTCTTGCCACTTTCGCATTTTTGGGCCACTGGTGCAACTTGAATCCATCCCTGTTCGTGTTGTTACACCCTCCGACAACACACCGACGAGGCATGATGTCTCCAAGGTACGGAAAACAGTCGAAAAAACGGAAAATAACAGAGCTGATTTGACTCGGTGTTTGAGAAAATGGCGGATTGCTTCCCGATGTGACGCCACGTTGTGACGTCATCGCTCCGAGAGCGAATATTAGAAAGGCGTTTAATTCGCCAAAATTCACCCATTTAGAGTTCGGAAATCGGTTGAAAAAATATATGGTCTTTTTTCTGCAACATCAAGGTATATATTGACGCTTACATAGGTCTGGTGATAATGTTCCCCTTTAACTCGGAAACGGAAGTCCCACTATCTTTATCGATCGGCACTGTTTAATAGTAGAAAATAATACAAATACTGCACTGTAATTAATACATATGTTACATTAATTTAATTAAACACTCGGAAACAGTATATTGGATAAAAACATGTAGCATAAAAAGTTGTTTTTTTAAATCCACGATATAGCGAAGCACGATAGACGACTATGCTTTTATTCTCACTTTGCATAGGTGTCAAAAGATTTTGAAACCCAGAAATATGTATCCCACAGGTACTGTATATGAGCCTAATCTGCGGTCCTTTCCAGGGTTTCTTCTGGTTTCCATTGGGTTGAGTTTTTTTCTTGCCCTGATGTCGTTGTGGTTTGTGCAGCCCTTTGAGACATTTGTGATTAAGGGCTATATAAGTAAACTTTGATTGACTGATTGATAATCAATTGTAATGTAAATAATCTGTGGATTTGTGCACAGTTGCTTTTCCGCACATCATGGCTCCGCTGGTAGGAATTATCCCCAATAAACGGCGGCTTCAAATGAATGAGTTCTTCATCAACAGCATTCAGAGGATCATCAGACAGAGAGAGGAGCAACCTCCTGAGCAGGTACTTTCTTTTCCTACATGGATTTTGTTTTAAACTCTTGAATACAATTTCTTGTTGAACCAATCTGAACATAGAGGCGTCGAGACTTCCTTCAGCTTATGTTGGATGCACGCAGCAGCAAGGAAGGTGCATCCTCGGAGCACTTTGACACAGCGAGCCACCAGCAGCCGTCTACTCCAAGCCCAGAGGATAGTCTTCACCCTACTGATTCGCCCACCCAGCGCCCATCAAAAAAACTGATCACCGAAGATGAGATTGTTGGCCAAGCGTTAGTCTTCCTGCTGGCGGGCTATGAAACAAGCAGCAACACACTGGGCTTCACCTGCTACCTCCTGGCGCTTCATCCGGAGTGTCAGCACCGAGTCCAGGAGGAGGTGGATGGCTTCTTCAGCAGACATGTGAGTCGCTTGTCTTCTTTGTCTTGGTGGTAAACGTTTGGTGATGCCTTCCATCTTTCACTATAGGAATCACCCGACTACTCTAATGTCCAGGAGCTGAAATATTTAGATATGGTCGTATGTGAAGCATTGCGTCTCTATCCTCCTGGATTCAGGTAAAAGGAAGCAACTTCTACTGTTAGCAATGATTGGCCAAACACATACACGATCATGTTTTGTGATTTTTAACACAAAGGTTTGCACGAGACATTGATCAGGACTGCGTGGTGAACGGCGTTCTCCTCCCGAAAGGAGCTTCATTGGAGATCCCCGCTGGCTTCCTGCACTACGACCCGGAGCACTGGCCAGAGCCGGAGAAATTCATCCCCGAGAGGTAAGAAGCTGGTGTCTTCATGAAGCACCCACATGTAAATGAATCACTTATTCGATTGGATTTGAACTTCAAGTCAAATTCCAATTGAAGGTCTATAGCCAAACCAAGCACCAGTACTGTACGTGGGGGTTTGCAAATGGCAGCAGGCTAAATTGGGGCCCTAAGCAGAATTTTATTTAGAAAAATGTTTTCACACATTTTTGTTGATGTCAAAAATGTGTTATACTTTTGAATCAAACCTGAATATAATTTGATGCATGTTTTGTACCAAAACAAATTCATGGGAATTGAAATTGGGTTTTTTTGTGCAAAATACAAACCCCTTTTCCATATGAGTTGGGAAATTGTGTTAGATGTAAATATAAACATAATACAATGATTTGCAAATCATTTTCAACCCATATTCAGTTGAATATGCTACAAAGACAACATAATTGATGTTCAAACTGATAAACCTTTTTTTTTTTTGCAAATAATCATTAACTTTAGAATTTGATGCCAGCAACACGTGACAAAGAAGTTGGGAAAGGTGGCAATAAATACTGATAAAGTTGAGGAATGCTCATCAAACACTTATTTGGAACATCCCACAGGTGAACAGGCTAATTGGGAACAGGTGGGTGCCATGATTGCATATCAAAGTATATTCCATGAAATGCTCAGTCATTCACAAACAAGGATGGGGCGAGGGTCACTACTTTGTCAACAAATGCGTGAGCAAATTGTTGAACAGTTTAAGAAAAACCTTTCTCAACCAGCTATTGCAAGAAATTTAGGGATTTCACCATCTACGGTCCGTAATATCATCAAAGGGTTCAGAGAATCTGGAGAAATCACTGCAGGTAAGCAGCTAAGCCCGCGACCTTCGATCCCTCAGGCTGTACTGCATCAACAAGCGACATCAGTGTGTAAAGGATATCACCACATGGGCTCAGGAACACTTCAGAAACCCACTGTCAGTAACTACAGTTGGTCGCTACATCTGTAAGTGCAATTTAAAACTCTCCTATACAAGGCGAAAACCGTTTATCAACAACACCCAGAAACGCTGTGGGCTTTGTTGGGCCTGAGCTCATCTAAGATGGACTGATACAAAGTGGAAAAGTGTTCTGTGGTCTGACGAGTCCACATTTCAAATTGTTTTTGGAAACTGTGGACGTCGTGTCCTCCGGACCAAAGAGGAAAAGAACCATCCGGATTGTTATAGGCGCAAAGTTGAAAAGCCAGTATCTGTGATGGTATGGGGGTGTATTAGTGCCCAAGACATGGGTAACTTACACATCTGTGAAGGCGCCATTATTGCTGAAAGGTACATACAGGTTTTGGAGCAACATATGTTGCCATCCAAGCAACGTTATCATGGACGCCCCTGCTTATTTCAGCAAGACAATGCCAAGCCACGTGTTACATCAACGTGGCTTCATAGTAAAAGAGTGCGGGTACTAGACTGGCCTGCCTGTAGTCCAGACCTATCTCCCATTGAAAATGTGTGGCGCATTATGAAGCCTAAAATACCACAACAGAGACCCCCGGACTGTTGAACAACTTAAGCTGTACATCAAGCAAGAATGGGAAAGAATTCCACCTGAGAAGCTTAAAAAATGTGTCTCCTCAGTTCCCAAACGTTTACTGAGTGTTGTTAAAAGGAAAGGCCATGTAACACAGTGGTGAACATGCCCTTTCCCAACTACTTTGGCACGTGTTGCAGCCATGAAATTCTAAGTTAGTTATTATTTTCAAAAAAAGTTTATGAGTTTGAGCATCAAATATCTTGTCTTTGTAGTGCATTCAATTGAATATGGGTTGAAAATAATTTGCAAATCATTGTATTCCGTTTATATTTACATCTAACACAATTTCCCAACTCATATGGAAATGGGGTTTGTATAAAATGTAACATAATAAAAACCAAAGTAGCACACTAGACTAGATCTGACCAATCTAAGTCTATGAGCATGAACTAATGAAGTCTACTCGGATGAAAGGGGAAACGTCTTCTAAGACTGTTTTATATTTGATGGTCGTGTGATGGGTGATGAGCCAACGCCAACAAGGTATTGTCGAACAAAAAGCTTTATTTGTTTCATCGAGCCTCAGACTAGAGCTGCAGCTCCAGGAGAACGAGTATGGGCCGGATTACTGTTCTGATGTCCTCTCGGACCACAGTGACTAAAGACTCCCACTCTTTGTAACTCTAGCCTTGGAGCCGGTCCGTCTGGACAAAAGCCCAGCTTGTTGTTTGGCCAGTTAACCTATTTCCTGTGATCGGTTTGAGTCGGACGACCTCTGACCCCTATCCTCTACTCCTATCTGTGGGGGCTTCCTACCAGATTTTGCTACTGTCTTTATTATATCTCCTAAAATCCAACTGCTGCTGTCCTTTAAGTTCCTCAATGTCCTGGGCCGAAGGCCCCCACTCTCTGGAGCGCTTGTGATGGACATGTGCACTTTTCACCTTAGTAGAATAATCTTCTAAAGGATTCTGTGACCGAATACAACCACATGCTACTTCCAATCATATAAGAAAATGTATATACGGTATAATTTACCTCGAAGACAAACCAAACAGCCCAGTTGCGATCGAGTGAATGCACTGAGATTACAAGGACCTGGATGAATGAGAATATCCATAGACAAAGTTGTACGCGTTTCTGGCACAACGCCGAACTACCAGGATGTGCTCCCGGTTAGTAAAATGAGCAGCATGGTACTAACACAGTGTGTCCCGGGAGACAATACGAATGCATGGAGAAATTTGCCATTATATTCTTATCAAGGATGTAGCAGGAAGGGAAGGGGCGAGGAGTACGTTTGTGGTCAAATTTCATATGAAGCGCCCTGTCTTTCATTAGTTGACATGTCACGTGAAACAGGAACAACAGGTGTTTTGCCTAGGTAGTTGTGCCCCTGAATGGAGGTGACACCATTAGGCAGAAATGGAAATACAGTACCTCGGTTTTCCTACGTCCCCCACTTTTCCTATGCATTTTTTCCTTGGCTCAACATTCCTATCTTTGAGCAGAGAACTAGACTCCTGGTTTTTTTTATTTGTCTCACTCATTGCGGTGTGGAGGCCAACTTGCTCTTATCCTATATGTATATGAAGTTTGTGCCTAATTTTAAGGTCGCAAAGACAGATTTTGAGCACAGCAAAATATATTTTGGAACACCTACTAGCTATGTTGTGAATAAATTAAACTCCAGTGCAAAATAAAATAATTTGTTTGAGTGGATATAAATGCATTTTGTGCGTAATTAATGTGTCTAAATGTTTGCTCTTATCCTATTAACGTGCAATAATTCCTACTTTCTGTGCAGGCAGACCGCTGTGTCCTCTCTCTCTCTCAACTTCTGCGCATTCAGCTTTTTTCTATGTGCTCGCTCAAGTTTTGACACAACGTAACGTTTGTGCCAAAAAGGCAACCAGTCAGACAAACTGGACAAATGTAAGCTCCGATTGGCTGGCAATTAGATCACTTATTACATTGCGGACAAATGTACAAAAATAACTCCACAACATAATGTTTATAAAACAGAACTCAAATAACCAAATTAATTTGGTTTAACTAAAAATTAAATAAAAAAATTAATTAATGAGGTTATTTAACATCAGTTTAGCCATCAGAAATGTAATAGTTATCATCTGTGGGAATTATACAGCGGATATCAGGTACACCAAGAACTGCGCTGTTGACTTGTAAGGAGCCGCAAAAACTCCTTGTTTTAGGGTGACGTCATCGGTCAACTGGAAAAGAAATACAATAATCTGCGCCTAAAGAAAATAAGCGCCCACTCCAGTGTACGGGAGGCACAGGGCGTATGACCAATAGTCACATTAGAGAGTGTACATGGACAAAAACAACTATTAGAGAAATCAGACTAATTTAGTGCATGGAAACGTAGTCACTGATTACACCTTGATCATTTCTGTTCTGCTAAATGTTGGGATGGACAAAAGGGGTATCTAATCCATTATACACGTGTGTAGGCCAGGCCTGGGCAATTATTTTGACTCAACACCCCCCACCTCCATATCCCACACCCCGGATTGTAAATAATGTAAATAATGTAAATAATTCAATGTATATAAAGTTAAAGTTAAAGTACCAATGATTGTCACACACACACACTAGGTGTGGTGAAATTTGTCCTCTGCATATGACCCATCCCCTTGTCCACCCCCTGGGAGGTGAGGGGAGCAGTGGGCAGCAGCGGTGCCGCGCCCGGGAATCATTTTTGGTGATTTAACCCCCAATTCCAACCCTTGATGCTGAGTGGGGCAATGGGTCCCATTTTTATAGTTTTTGGTATGACTCGGCCGGGGTTTGAACTCACAACCTACCGATCTCAGGGCGGACACTCTAACCACTAGGCCACTGAGTAGGTATATACTCTGATGATTATCTTGTGTGGTGACTGTATTAAGATGTTAGTATATATTTGATAGTATATATCTGTATCAATTTACGTGGACCCCGACTTAAACAAGTTGAAAATGTTACCATTTAGTGGTCAATTGTACGGAATATGTACTTCACTGTGCAATCTACTAATAAAAGTTTCAATCAATCAATCACAATAATATCTGATTGACAGCTAAAAACTTTATGACAGACCGCCTTAAATTTTAAAAAATGTTTACAGAATGAGACACTCAGAATGTACATGAAAATAAAGAATGTGGTATTTACAATATTAACTATGAAGGATAAAACACTGAATATTGACAACATATGAACATCACGCCTCCTCTCGATAGACATATTTTACAATCAAGCGAAATGCAACAAACACAGCGAAATATGAACGCGAAGGGTATAACAAAAATTAAAAAAAACACCTACAATTTGATACATCTGATACATCACAAAGCTTTAGAACTTTGTTGTATAAATCTCCTTCCGCGTCTGTCCCTTACACCCGCATTTCAGGCTGGCCGCTCTGGAAACACTCTGTGGAAACGCTCCCCACCCACACTGCTTGGTGCCTCGTCTGAGCTGCTGTGACTTAGATTACTATAGTAATATATTGTACATACAAATTCACATATGCTCACATACGTACATAGGTACCTACGCTCCCACATACATACACAAATATAGTACATATTTACATACCTAAAGTTCGTACATCCACACGCACATTCAATATACAAACATACACATACACATACGGTACATATACACTTACTGTACAAACACATATACACACTCTGTACATATACATTCACTGTACAAACACATATACACATTCTGTACACATACATTCATTGTACAAACACATATACACATTCTGTACATATACAAGTACATATGCATACTTACACTCATGCACATAATCACGTTTCATCAAACATATATTAACGTTGTTGCCCTAGGGTAAACTGGGTGTAACACATGGCACACTGACAAAGCTTAACCTATTGTTACTATAACAATCTACAAGGTTAATGTAGGTTGCTTCTCTTTCTCCCCTTCCATTTTTCTGCATTCTTTCGTATCTCAAGTTATCATTACGTATATGTATTGTTGCATTTGAACAACTGTATTATTGATAATAAAGGTAAATTATTGGTATTGTTCATTATCAATAGCGCTATTTCTATTGGTATTTGTATTGATCCATTTGTAGTGTAATAATGCGCATTGTCATTTCTGTATTATTTTTTATTTTTCGCTAACTGCTTATTTGCTGTTACTTTTACCATCATATTTGTACATGTCGTATTTGCTGATGTTGCTCTATTGTTGTTGTTGTTGTTGTTTGCTGTTGTTGTTTTTGTCTCTCTGTCTAATCCCCCTCTTGTCCCCACAATTTCCCCCTCTGTCTTCTTTTTTTTCTCTTTCTATCCCCTCCTGCTCCGGCCCGGCTGCACTAAATGATAATATAAATACATTTAATAAAGTCAAATACAAATAAGGCAACAAGAGAAGTATACTACACTTTTCTTTTGTAAAGTAAATCTGAACAGCCGACATGGGCATCTACATCAACTATATGATTTGCCTGAGAAGCTGGACAGGACACAAAAAAAAAAAAAAAATAGATTACTATAGTAACTAATTAGATTACCATAGTAACTAGTATATCATGCAAAAGCGCAGATTCCAACCATTGAAATACTTTGTATAGTTCAAGACTTACAGTCATTTGAAAACATCACTGCACATCATAATGGCAGCTAGTTTTCATCTTTAAGATCTAAAAAATGTATTTGGGAATGTCCGGCGGGCCAGATTGAAAAGCTTGACGGGCCTCATGCGGCCCCCGGGCCTTAATTTGCCCAGGCCTGGTGTAGGCTATGGTCCGGACATTTCTTGTGTATTATTGTGTCATTCACACGGAATGAAATCATAAAGGAATGCATTTCCCCTGCAGATTCACTCCTGAGGCAAAAGCCAGCAGACATCCATTCGTGTACCTGCCTTTTGGGGCCGGGCCCCGCAACTGTGTGGGCATGAGGCTCGCCCAACTGGAGATCAAGATGGCTCTGGTTCGTCTGTTCCACAGGTTCACCATTATAAAGTGCTCTGAAACAAAGGTCGGTTTGATAGCTTGCTGTGCCTGTGCCTTTTAATGTGGGTTATATCAGTATCCCACAAGAAAATATCTATTTTCTTTTCTCCAGGTGCCACTTGAGTTGAAGTCCAACAGCACCCTGGGACCCAAAAATGGCATTTTTGTCAAAATATCGAGAAGAGACAAAAGTGAAATCTGAGTGCTGAACTTTATGAGTTCCAAAAGAATTACAACACATCAATCTTGTGATGTTACTGATTAGCTGCTTGTTTGGTTTATCATAGGAATGCTTTATTGATGCCAGAATAGTTAAAGAAGTGCATTATTTGCTTCTACGTCTGGTAAATGAACAAATATATAAAACAAGTTGAACTGCCTACCAGTGGCATATTAAACCACAAACACTGCTAATGACTGCAAAGTGATTCTGCACAATATTTAGGGTGGAGTGTAAATATGTGATTTACTGAGGATTACCAATAAAAGGCTGTGTTGAAAATTATAGATCTACAAACTGTTCACAGTAATAATAGTACCAGGCAATGTATGAAACTTTAGTAATTCATGTAAGAATTGTTTTTAAAATCTATCTAATTCAATCAAATCCCCTTCATTTATATAGCACTATTAAAAACAGAACTGTTTCCAGAGTGCTGGACATAAAAAAATAATAACAAGTAATTAAATTTAAACATTTAAAATAAAACAAGTAAAAAAAACTAATCAATAAAATAGAATAAAACAATAAAAGACAAATCAATAAATTGTACAAAAAACCGAGGACCACAAGACTGACGCCAAATTTAAAAGCCAACGGATAAAAGTGGGTTTTAAGACGAGACTTCAAACATTTAACAGTGGGGGCAATTTTGACACGAAGGGGCAGAACATGTGATAAGTCATCTGCTGATTGGTTCCAGTGTTGCTCTGGTATTTCGACAAGCCCTCCGAGGACCCCGAAGGCTGCCCGTCGCAACGGACTCAGACTTTGCCTTGTTCTTGGATTTTAATCACAAATTGGTTAACATCTCGGAGAAGATTTCAACTCGGCAAGGCGAGAGCCAGAATGGACAATTTGAGGTGACAAACCACTAGAATGCGTTTGCTCGCCTGACCAAAATAAATTCTTATCTACAATTCGACTTTTTACAGGCCGTGCGTGACCAGTGCCGCAAAAAACACCCTGAAAAGTCCCTTCCCTTCTTCAAAGACACCTAGGCTTACAGACACACATGCACCCATTGACTACCAATCAGGCTTCCTGTTCTGTACACCCCTCTAACTGTATATTGTATGTCTGCTCTTGGGCGGTTGTACTGAAAATTACTACAATTATTACAATTTTGTTGTATTTTTTAAGTGCAATGACACTTAAGCTATTCTATAAATCTACTGCAGTTGTTTTTGTCAGGAACTCGCAGTCGTGACCCTAAGATGCACGAGATGGGAGGACGACACGCAGGCAAGAGTCTATTAATTATATTTAACACAGCAGGGAAGTGCACAAAAACACTGCAACCGAGCAATCCTTGAGCCCTGACGAAAGGGCAAGGCAGGGATTTATAGAAGCCAGCTGATTGACAACCACTACCAGGTGTGGCCGGGCTGCCAATCAGCGACAGGTGAAGGGTGACATGCAGTAAAAGGAACTGAAAATAAGAGAGGAAATAAACCAACTAAGGAAGCATAACAAGCTGTGAATGTGACAGGTAGTCACAGTTTGTACTACATTGTATTGTTTTTATACAACTACTATCTAAAAGGTTGTTTTTTTAAAAGGCATTGTACACGTTAAAATTGTGCAGTTTTTAAAGGCCATGATTTCAATAGAGATACACGTGTTTTGAGTTAAGCGCTTCATCACAGAACCAATTAATGTCGTAAGTTGAAGTGCGACTGTCTTCACGTGTGGCAGTGAAGATCATTTGACAAACATGTACTGATCTTTTGGCTTGGTTGTGTTAAACAATGTTCAAAATCAATAGGTTTCTTTCTTTCATGCAGAAATAAATTGACACTATTAATCAAAACATTTGACTGCATCTGACTTTGCCCTTTAAAAAAAAAAAAAGATGCAAAATATAAATACTCCCATCTTTACTTTTTAAGAGATTCCTGTCTTCAACAGCAGCTCACCAGAATATTGTTTGGAAGAAATGCCCATCGCCATTAAACTTTTAAATGTGTACAAAACCCAAAACCAGTGAAGTTGGCACGTTGTGTAAATTGTAAATAAAAACAAAATACAATGATTTGCTAATCCTTTTTCAACCTACATTTAATTGAATAGACTGCAAAGACAAGATATGTAATGTTGGAACTAGAAAACTTTGATTTTTTGCAAATATTAGCTCATTTGGAATTTGATGCCTGCAACATGTTTAAAAAAAGCTGGCACACGTGGCAAAAAAGACTGAGAAAGTTGAGGAATGCTCATCAAACACTGATTTGGAACATCCCACAGGTGAACATGCTAATTGGGAACAGGTGGGTGCCATGATTCGGTATTAAAGCAGCTTCCATGAAATGCTCAGTCATTCACAAACAAGGATGGGGTGAGGGTCACCACTTTGTCAACAAATGCGTGAGCAAATTGTCGAACAGTTTAAGAACAACATTTCTCAACCAGCTATTGCAAGGAATTTAGGGATTTCACCATCTTAGGTCTGTAATATCATCAAAAGTTTCAGAAAATCTGGAGAAATCACTGTACGTAAGCGCTTAGCCCGTGACCTTCGATCCCTCAGGCGGTAGGTACTGCATCAAAAAACGACGACATGGGCTCACCACATGGGCTCCGGAACACTTCAGAAAACCACTGTCAGTAACTACAGTTGGTCGCTACATCTGTAAGTGCAAGTTAAAACTATACTATGCAAAGCCAAAGCAATTTATCAACAACACCCAGAAACGCCGCCGGCTTCGCTGGGCCTGAGCTCATCTAAGATGGACTGATACAAAGTGGAAAAGTGTTCTGTGGTCTGACGAGTCCACATTTCAAATTGTTTTTGGAAACTGTGGACGTCGTGTCCTACGGACCAAAGAGGAAAAGAACCATCCGGATTGTTATAGGCGCAAAGTTGAAAAGCCAGCATCTGTGATGGTATGGGGGTGTATCAGTGCCCAAGGCATGGGTAACTTACACATCTGTGAAGGCACTATTAATGCTGAGAGGTACATACAGGTTTTGGAGCAACATATGTTGCTATTCAAACAACGTTACCATGGACGCCGCTGCTTATTTCAGCAAGATAATGCCAACCCACGTGTTAGTAAAAGAGTGCGGGTACTAGACTGGCCTGCCTGTAGTCCAGACCTGTCCCCCATTGAAAATGTGTGGCGCATTATGAAGCCTAAAATACCACAACGGAGACCCCCGGACTGTTGAACAACTTAAGCTGTACATCAAGCAAGAATGGGAAAGAATTCCCCCTCAAAAGCTTCAAAATTTGGTCTCCTCAGCTCCCAAACGTCTACTGAGTGTTGTTAAAAGGAAAGGCCATGTAATACAGTGGTAAAAATGCCCCTGTGCCAACTTTTTTGCCACGTGGTTGCTGCTGTTAAATTCTAAGTAAATGATTATTTGCACAAAAAAAACAACTAAGTTTCTTAGTTCGAACATTAAATATCTAGTCTTTGCAGTCTATTCAATTGAATATACACCAGGGGTGGGCAATTCATTTTTACCGGGGGCTACATGAGCAACTTGAGCACTGCTGGAGGTCCACATCAACAATATTTCAATTAAATTTTGCTCAAATTATTTTTGATATACCGTAAGATAAATAATAATAATAATAATAATAATAATAATAATTTCATTTAACCTAACTTAACTTTATACAAAAGCAGATTGCTTTTAATGGTTTTATTTTTAACACTGTCTTACACAACACTTCCTGATGTGTAATACGATGCAAAAATGTCAATTTCTGTCACTTTATCTTGCATCCTCTTTGAACAAGTCATTACCTGTGGTTGTCTCTTTAATTGACTGCATGGCTGCCAGCTCCTCTGTGATTTGAAAGTCTGCAGTTATCCCACGTAAGAAGATGAGCAGCTGGGCGGTGTTACATACATCGCAGCTCTCATCCAAAGCCAACGAAAAACAGCTCCAAGTTTCCAGCGATGGTCTCAACCGGCCTCGTTACAGTGCGTCGGGAGAGTGACACGTTCTCAAATGCGCCCCTCTTCTCCGGGCATATCAGTGCAACAGAGTCCAATAAGCACTCCCTAATAAACTCTCCGTCAGAAAACGCCTTACTTTTTCTGGCGATTTAGTGAGAAATGACAAAACTTGTCCTGATGGCTGCATCTCTGGGGGTGTGAAATTTGGCAAAAAGTCCTTGTTGGGTTTGCAGTTTTACCATCAACGCATCAGCCTCCCTTGCGCACGCTTCATCAGACAGATTCCGGTCTGATGTTTTGGTATCCTGGAGCATTCAAAGTTTCTTTCACTGGAACTAAGGGGCTAAGCGCAACTCCATAATTCCCCCCTCCAAAAAGTTCACACTCGGCACAATGCAGTCCGAAATGTAGCATTCTCCTGGCAACCTCCAAACCCAGACTCGTCCATCAGATTGCCAGATGGAAAAGCGTGATTCATCAGTCCAGAGAACGTCTCTGCACTGCTCTAGAGTCCAGTGGCGACGTGCTTTACACCACTGCATCCCACGCTTTGCATTGGACTTGGTGATGTATGGCTTAGATGCAGCTGCTCGGCCATGGAAACCCATTCCATGAAGCTCTCTGCGTACTGTACGTGGGCTAAATAGAAGGTCACATGAAGTTTGGAGCTCTGTAGCAACTGACTGTGCAGAAAGTCGGCAACCTCTTTGCACTATGCGCTTCAGCATCTTCTGACCCCTCTCTGTTGACCCCTCTCTGTCAGTTTACGTGGCCTACCACTTGGTGGCTGAGTTGCTGTTGTTCCCAAACTCTTCCATTTTCTTATAATAAAGCCGACAGTTGACTTTGGAATATTTAGGAGCGAGGAAATTTCCTGACTGGATTTGTTGCACAGGTGGCATCCTATGACAGTTCCACGCTGGGAATCACTGAGCTCCTGAGAGCGGCCCATTCTTTCACAAATGTTTGTAGAAACAGTCTCCATGCCTAAGTGCTTGATTTTATACACCTGTGGCCGGGCCAAGTGATTAGGACACCTGATTCTCATCATGTGAATGGGTGGCCAAATACTTTTGGCAATATAGTGTAGGTTGAAAAGGATTTGCAAATCATTGTATTCTGTTTTTATTTACGAATTACACAACGTGCCAACTTCACTGGTTTTGTACATTTTGTCGGCAACCTCTTTGCACTATGCGCTTCAGCATCTTCTTAAGGCCCAAGCTGTTTGTTTACATGCTTTTTTATTTTTATTTCTCTTTGCTATTTGGGCTTATTGGACCCTAATTAGAATAAAAACTAAAAATCATCTTTTGATATGATGTACTTAGTCCATAAGTACACACACATGTACTTCATATTTGGTGACATGCTCATTCTTATTTTTAGACTTTTTTTCCCCAAATTCCTTTGTATGTTATACTCTTCTGACACCACCAGATGGCAGTATAAGTGTCCACATAAGCGGCCATAAGACTTCCAATTCAGTAGTGTACACAATTTTGGAAATAAGAGCTAAAAGGTGCTGTCCACTCATGTGGCCACTAAGCCTTTAGAGGTTTTTAAAATGACATTTGACTGCAAATAATGACATGTGTTTTTAGTTTTTATTTCTTACCAACACCCAGTTAACATGTCATGCAACGTTAGTACCGTATTTTTCGGACTATAAGTCGCAGTTTTTTTCATAGTTTGGCCGGGCTCCAGTGCGATTTAGATATGTTTTTTTCCTTCTTTATTATGCATTTTCGGCAGGTGCGACTTATACTCCGGTGCGACTTATACTCCGAAAAATACGGTATTATAATTTGGGTATTATGTAGCAGGAAGTGATTCTTTTGAAAAGGTGTACAGGGGGAAAAAAGGAAATAGCACCTGCATTTAATCTGCTTGCAGTAGAACAGCACAAAAAGCGTCATGATTATAAAACGATTTTCATAACATAAGGGAAAGTCTGTGAAATTAACAGCGAAGCACAAACTTATCCTACATTCTACATTTTCTGCTGTGATGACGGATTTAAACATTGCACACATTGATAAGCATGGGAATAGACGCCAAGTCACAAATTTAAAAAAACTTTTTTTTTTTATTGTGCAATTCCAGGACCAGAGTGTCACATGCAAACATCTGAGATGTGATGCTTTTCCCGGCTTGTTGTGTTGAAAGCAATTGTCACTGTCCAGCATGTTTTTCAACGTGACAGCAGATGCTAACATATATCTGATAGCAGGTTCCGACTCATGGCTACATCCTGCTTCACTGCTGGGTTCTAACTAGGGATGTCCGATAATGGCTTTTTGCCGATATCCGATATTCCGATATTGTCCAACTCTTTAATTACCGATACCGATATATACAGTCGTGGAATTAACACATTATTATGCCTAATTTGGACAACCAGGTATGGTGAAGATAAGGTACTTTTAAAAAATAAATAATAAAATGAAATAAGATAAATAAATTTAAAACATTTTTTTGAATAAAAAAGAAAGTAAAACAACATAAAAACAGTTACATAGAAACTAGTAATTAATGAAAATTAGTCAAATTAACTGTTAAAGGTGAGTACTATTAGTGGACCAGCAGCACGCACAATCATGTGTGCTTACGGACTGTATCCCTTGCAGACTGTATTGATATATAATGTAGGAACCAGAATATTAATAACAGAAAGAAACAACCCTTTTGTGTGAATGAGTGTGAATGGGGGAGGGAGGTTTTTTGGGTTGGTGCACTAATTGTAAGTGTATCTTGTGTTTTTATGTTGATTTAATAAAAAAATAAAAATAAAAAAAATAAAAAACGATACCGACAATAAAAAAACCCGATACCAATAATTACCGATATTGCATTTTAACGCATTTATCGGCCGATAATATCGGCAGGCCGATATTATCGGACATCTCTAGTTCTAACCAGTGACAAAAATCTGTACTTAAATCCTAATTTCCAATTCCATCCCATAAATTCAAATTGAGGTTGAAAACAGGAAGTAGAATTCCATCCATCCATCCATTTGCTACCACTTGTCCTGTCTCAGCTGCATTCGGGCGGAAGTGAAGTGAAGTGAATTATATTTATATAGCGCTTTTTCTCTAGTGACTCAAAGCGCTTTTACATAGTGAAACCCAATATCTAAGTTACATTTAAACCAGAGTGGGTGACACTGGGAGCAGGTGGGTAAAGTGTCTTGCCCAAGGACACAACGGCAGTGGCTTGGATGGCGGAAGCGGGTATCGAACCTGGAACCCTCAAGTTGCTGGCATGGCCACTCTACCAATCGAGCCATACAGCCCCACAAGGCAGGGTACACCCTGGACAAGTCGCCACCTCATCGCAGGGAAGTAGAATTGCAATTTGAAATTGAAGTAAGTAGAATTTAAAATTTTAATTGATCATTTCGGGGTATTCCAGAATCAACTATTCCCACAAAATTCAACTGTTTCAAAGTCAAAAAGCTCAACTCAATCAGCACCTATGGCACTATTTGTACTAAATGCTACCATGCTAACAGTTAAGATGCTATCATGTTAGCATGTTATACAATTTTCGAAGTAAAAAAAAACAACCTAAAAGTAATCGATAGGTTTTACTTGGCATTAGCTTGATAGAAGGCCCAAATTAACTGTTCGCAGTTTAGACAGTTTTTTAGATATCAAAATTAAGTAAAATATATTGTTAGATGTTATTTTCTAATGATTAGCATACTCAGTGTTGACATTTACCCAATGTAGTATGTTGTATATAATATTAAAGTCTACGTATATTGTTACTTGGCATTCTTTTTGCTAACATGCTAACTGTTAACATGCTAAATGTTGGCATTTTAACTTCATGTAGTAGATATAAAACTAAAAGGTGATGGATATTGCTACTTGGTGTTATCTTGCTAGTACTTAGCACTACCATGCTAACAGTTAAGATGCTATCATTTTAACTGTTAGCTGCTAACCGTTAAAATGCTATCATGTTAAATGTTAGCATGTTATACAATTTTCTAAGTAATAAAAAAACTAAAAGTCATTGATATGTTTTACTTGGCATTAGCTTGATAGAAGGCCAACAGTTAACATCTTAAAAGTTAGCATAGTAACAAATGAACTGTTAGCAGTTTAAACAGTTTTTTAGTTATTAAAACTAAAAGTCAAATATATTGTTAGATGTTATTTTGCCGACTGTTAGCATACTCAGTGTTGACATTTAGCCAATTTAGTATGGTGTATATAATATTAAAGGACAAGTGGTAGAAAGTGGATGGATGAATGAATGTATATTGTTACTTGGCATTATTTATGCTAGCATGCTAACTGTTAACATGCTAAATGTTGGCATTTGAACTAATGTAGATATAAAACTAAAGGTTGTGGATATTGTTACTTGGTGTTATCTTGCTCGTAACTGTTAGCATTCTAAGTGTTCGAATTTTAGCCCATTTTGGAGATATACAACTAAAAGTCATGTATATTGTAATTGCCGTTATCTTGCAAGAATGCCAACAGTTAGCATGCATTTAGCAAATTTCGTAGGTATAGAACTAAAAGTCACGGATAGCGTTACTTTCAAATTACGTAAAATGATGAGTGATTTACTTTCACACTTATCATGCGAACTGTTAGTATGCTAAGTTTTGGCATTTTTGTCAATTTGGGATTATAAAATTAAAGTCATTATTATTCTTTGCGTTATTTTGCTAGAATGCCAACAATTAGCAGGCATTGTTTGCCAATGTTGTGGGCATATCACTAAAAGTCATGAATATTGTTAAAGTTTCAGAATCCAAAAAATGGTGGAAAAATACTTAATTTCCGGAATGCTTTACATTAAGTATTGAACATGGAGATAATTTGTGTTTCACTTTACTGTTTGTAAAAGTAGTTTTACTATTTAGGCCAAACTAGGCTAGAGGTATTATTTCTGAAAAGCACTGACTTTAATTCAATTTGTAATTCCAGTTCCTGTCGGGTGGAACCAATAAATTTCCAAATTTGGAATTTTGCGTAAAACTGGGTAATATACAGTACATTTTGCAGTTTATCCTGCAGTAATGTTTTGTCAGATGAGTTACCTGACATAAAGTGCGTCTCTTTATTTGAATTTGCAGTTGTTTTTTTTACCATTAATGTAGGTTCCGACACCCAGTTAGGTCACAACCCGGCATACTCGTTGTATTCTAAGATCGAAATGAAAACACATTAGAACCTTTCATTATTTGCCAAGTCGAGGAAGAAAGACGACCTTTCGAAACTACTAACATGCTCTTTTTACTCAGTGTAGTCAATGATGTACTCGGGATAAATCTGAGGTTTTTCGAAGATAACAAAGATCTTTGGGTTGGCCTCGTTATCAACACAACTATCATAAAGGGTTGTGGTGTTTCCTTTGGTTGGGGGGCGAACATGTGTTTGGCGCCCCTGGGTGTAGTCGCCTACCAGGACCCGAGCCGCAAACATACACCGGTCCACGCCGCTCTTGGTTTTGGCGTAGCGATTTGAGTACGAGGCATCTTCGGCAAAGTAGCTTCCTGTCGGGACAAACGGTAGAAATCAGTTAATAAAGACTCATGCCTGTTTCTCGATGGACTTTAATGTCACCATACATTCTAATTCAACTGGCAGTATTGTAATGCTACCCATGAAGGAGGATATCATCATTATCGTGCATCGGTGTACCTCTGCCAAAAGCGGTGCCGTGGACGCCACAAATCCTCCAGTCAAAATTTTGCTCACAAATGGATTCAATCAGGGTCCCATCTGTCCCGTGGAACAAGTACTTCTCACTGACGGGATTGCCTCCGTTCCTCTTCTTCATCTGCTCTTTCTGACTGAACAACAAAACGTACATTTTACGTACACTGAAACTATTGATATTCCAAGCAACACTCAATAAAAATACTGATGGTATATTTTTATTACTTAATAATGTTATACCATTTTAGTTCTCTTAGGTAATATGTACAAAACCCAAAACCAGTGAAGTTGGCATGTTGTGTAAATGGTAAATAAATACAGAATACAGTTATTTGCTAATCTTTTTCAACTTACCGGTATACTCAATTGAAGATACTGCACAAACAAGATATTTAATGTTCGAACTGAGAAACGTTAAAAACATTTTTTGTAAATAATCATTAACTTAGAATTTAATGGCAGCAACTCATTGCAAAAAAGTTGGCACGGGGGCATTTTTACCACTGTGTTACATGGCTTTTCCTTTTAACAACATTCAGTAAACGTTTGGGAACTGAAGAGACCAATTTTTTAAGCTTTTTAGGTGGAATTATTTCCCATTCTTGCTTGATGTACAGCTTAAGTTGTTCAACAGTCTCTGTTGTGGTATTTTAGGCTTCATAATGCGCCACACATTTTCAATGGGAGACAGGTCTGGACTAGTCTCTAGTCTAGTCTTTTACTACGAAGCCACGCTGTTGTAACACGTGCAGAATGTGGCATGGCATTGCTTTGCTGAAATAAGCAGGGGCGTCCATGAAAAAAACGTTGCTTGGATGGCAACATACTGTATGTTGCTCCAAAACCTGTATGTACCTTTCAGCATTAATGGTGCCTTCACAGATGTATAGGTTACCCATGCCTTGGGCACAAATACACCCCCATACCATCACAGATGCTGGCTTTTCAACTTTGCGCCTATAACAGTCCGGATGGTTCTTTTCCTCGTCCACAGTTTCCAAAAACAATTTGAAATGTGGACTCATCAGATCACAGAACACTTTTCCACTTTGTATCAGTCTATCTCGGGCCCAGCGAAGCCGGTGGCCTTTCTGGGTGTTGTTGATAAATGGCTTTCACTTTGCATAGTAGAGTTATAACTTGCACTTACAGATGTAGCGATGAACTGTAGTTACTGACAGTGGTTTTCTGAAGTGTTCCTGAGCCCATGTGGTGATATCCTTTACACACTGATGCTTTTTAATGCAGTACTGCCTGAGGGATCGAAAGTCACGGGCATGCTGCTTACGTGCGGTGATTTCTCCAGATTCTCTGAACCTTTTGATGATATTATGGACCGTAGATGGTGAAATCCCTAAATTCAAATACAAAGTCTCCCTACTAACCCACCAGTGCCTCCATGGAAATGCCCCCCTCTACCTCAAAGAACTACTCACCCCCAAATCTTCCACTCGACACCTCCGCTCCAGACAGGCTAACCTCCTCCAACCTCTGAGGACAAAGCTACGAACAATGGGAGACCGGGCTTTCTGCTCCGCCGCTCCCAGTCTGTGGAACGCTCTGCTCTCCCTGACCACCTGAGGGCACCACAGACTGTGGATGCTTTTAAAAAAGGCTTAAAAACCCTTCTTTTTTAAAAAGCCTTTTTTTTTTTAGATATATGCATACTAGTTCTAGCTATTTGGCTGTTCTAGTTTTTATTGTATTTATTTTTTTAATACACTGTAGCACTTTGAGGTTGTTTACTCAATGTAAAGTGCTTTTTACAAATAAAATCTATTATTATTATTATTATTCATTGAATTGTTGTTCATTATTCTCCTGTAGTAGTAGAAGTAATTGTGCGTGTGTGGTGGCTGTTGTAGTAAAGAGCTACTTCCTCATGTGGAATGATGACGCTGTCTTGTTGATATCAACACAACCACCTCAAAACGAGTTAATAGAAAAAATAACGCTGTTAACACTTCTTGTTAAGTCATAAAAAAGTATTTTTGAACCTGAATTTAAAAACTTGATCTTGGTTAAGCTTTAGTTCTTACAGTGTTGTGCGTTTTTTTTTTTTTAATATATCAAGCTCTAAGATATGAGATTTACCACTGAAAGGCTGTCCACAGAAAAGGATTCTGAACCCTCCTGATGCTCTTGATGGTACTCTTTGACATTGTTGCCTTGAACAACTTTTCAATCCTTTGATACTCTGTATGTATGGGAAGAGGCACGAGCTGACAAGAGTGAAAAGAAAGAGGTTAAGAAACATTAGCCAGCCACGGCATTTCGGTTTGTGTATTAGAATCAGAACATTTCAGTATTAAAGAAACCTTGAATCCGATGTCAGGCACGGCTTTCTCATCCCAGTGTGCGGGGCATTCTGCTTTGAGGGAACTGGAGCTGTGTGAGAACACATTAATGAAGTCATAATCAGTGTTGGGTTAGTTACTGAAAACCAGTAACTAGTTACAGTTACTAGTTACTTTATTTCAAAAGTAACTCAGTTACTAACTCAGTTACTTACACCAAAAAGTAATGCGTTACTGTGAAAAAAAACTTTTTTAGTTACTTCTTTTTCCCCCCCTTTTTTTTAAGGCTCCCATTAATGCCCTTTTAACCTTCATTTCAGTACTGTTATTGCACTGGAGAATAATACAATCTGTTGATCAACGTGACATGCATTTGCATCACTGAACTCTGCTAAGCAATGTGGTCTACATACAACACACAAATCAAATCAACTTTATTTATAAAGCGCATTTAAAGACAAAGATATGTTTCAAAGGGCCAATTTATTTCAGGCCAGAACAAATTGACAAAACTATTTTAAATAGCTGCAACATAATGGCACTTTAACTTTAACTTTAAGTAGATATTTGATCCTAGACACAACTTACATTTAACTAAAATGTTATTTTCTTTGTGCTCGACAAAAGAAAAGTAGTGAGAATGTTAAGACACTCGACTTCTGGCTTCACCATGATGTCATGTTAGTTGTTATGAGAGTAGCATAGGTGTGTGTGTGTGTGTGTGTGTGTGTGTGTGTGTGTGTGTGTGTGTGTGTGTGTGTGTGTGTGTGTGTGTGTGTGTGTGTGTGTGTGTGTGTGTGTGGCCCTTTAAGATACGACAGCATGCGAGGTGAGTGACGTCAGTGAGTGAGTGGGCGAGAGAAGTGAGGGACCGGCGACAGTGAGTGCGTGCAGGTGCTCTAGCTTGGTGGATGGCTGCGTCCAATAAAGTCACAAAGTTGCAACAAACCACCGGGCTCGTCGTTCACCCTCAGTTGTAAAGACCCACTTCCGGGTAAAGTGAAGGTTGTTAGCCCCGAAGTACATAGGCCCTGGAGGAATGTCTCTCCTGCGCCCCTCAACTACCCCCCGCCCCACCCACACAAAGCACGCCTCTTCTTTTCCACCGCAGCGCTGCAATAAAACACACTCAGATCTTCTGTTTCTAGATGACACTACATTAAAAATAACGTAAAATAACGCAGTAACGCATCATGTAGTAACGGTAACTGAGTTACTGAATATAACAAAACGCGTGAGATTACTAGTTACCGCCGAAACTAACGAGGTTACAGTAACGCGTTACAAAGTAACGCGTTAGTCCCAACACTGGTCATAATACAGAAACCTCTTTAGAATCCTTATGAATCAGTGTATTACAATACAAAATACAATAAAAATTGAGCTGTTTGGCCTCAATACCCAGCAACATGTTTGGAGGAGAAAAGGTGAGGCCTTTATTCCCAGGAACACCACTCCTACCGTCAAGCATGGTGGTGGTTGTATTATGCTCTGGGCCTGTTTTGCTGCCAATAGAACTGGTGCTTTAAATGGGACAATGAAAAAGGAGGATTACCTCCAAATTCTTCAGGACAACCTAAAATCATCAGACCGGAGGTTGGGTCTTGGGCGCAGCTGGGTGTTCCAACAGGACAATGACCCCAAACACACGTCAAAAATGGTAAAGGAATGGCTAAATCAAGTTAGAATTAAAGTTTTACAATGGCCTTCCCAAAGTCCTGACTTAAACGTGTGGACAATGCTGAAGAAACAAGTCCATGTCAGAAAACCAACAAATGTAGCTGAACTGCACCAATTTTGTCCAGAGGAGTGGCCAAAAATTCAACCAGAAGCTTGCCAGAACCTTGTAGATGGTTACCAAAAGCGCCTTATTGCAGTGAAACTTGCCAAGGGACATGTAACCAAATATTAACATTGCTGTATGTATACTTTTGACCCTGCAGATTTAGTCACATTTTCAGTAGACCCATAATAAATTCATAAAAGAACAAAACTTCATGAATGTTTTTTGTGACCAACAAGTATGTGCTCCAATCACTCTATCACAAAAAAATAAGAGTTTGGAAACTCAAGACAGCCATGACATTATGTTCTTTACAAGTGTATGTAAACTTTTGACCACGACTGTATACATGTATAGGCTACACAGTGCATCCGGAAAGTATTCACAGCGCTTCACTTTTTCTACATTTTGAAAATCAACGCTTCCCATCCAACCTGATGGAGCTTGAGAGGTGGTGCAAAGAGGATTGGGAAAAGAGGAATGGGCGTACCTGCCCAAAGATAGGTGTGCCAAGCTTGTGGCATCGTATTTTAAATAGACTTGAGGCTGTAATTGCTGTCAAAGGTGCATCAAGAAAATATTGAGCGAAGGCTGTGAATATTTATGTAAATGTGATTTGTATTAAAAATTTTAAGTTATCAAAAATTTGCCAAATTAAACAAAATAACATTTTCACATTGTCATTGTCACATTAAATATATTAACTAAGAACGTGTGATGGATAGAAGTACCTCTGCCGCTTGACATCCACATCAGCAGCTGAGACAAAGCGAGGCCTCCTCCTGACCTCCCGCTTGGTTGAAAATTTCAAGTTTTGCTGATACATCCGCTGGGTTCCTGCTTCATAACCGCTAAAGTGGATCACATACTGTTGTTTGCCAGCAGAGAAAGGAATCTGTAGCGTTTGGTCCCCTAAGTACATGTTCTCCAGAGACTCAGAAGTGATGGATGCCGGTGTGTTGCCGTTGCTCTGAAGAGACATAAAAAATAGGTCAAGACCACACGACAATGAGAGAACGACTTCCGATATTAACATTTTTGACGAATTCCGTCAACTTTTTGCTGGAAGCACAATGCCTACAGTTGCGACTAACCTGGCCATACTCATTCCATTTACCAGTCTCGTCCTGCCAGTACCAGAGCCACTGTGTCGTCAGGTTAAAGTGAGGGGGCTTCGAGACAGAGGAGGCTGTCGACAGGCGACGCACTTTAGAGCCTTTACATGTCATCGTCAGGAAGTTAACTACCTGTGTGTCCACATGCGGGGAGCTAAAAGAATAAAGTGAAAATGTGATAAACACTTTCTCAACTCAGGAACAAACTCATTTAATACATCCCTAGGAAACACGCTTACTAAAATACATCATCTGTTGCCTTTCCATCTTCATGATTAAAAACAGCATATACATTTTTAATCTGACAATTCAGGAGGCAATACAAATCTACCTGCAACACCTTTTGGGTCCCAAACATAGGTTTGGTAAAGGCTGGTATTGTACATAACAAGTTTGTTTCTTGAGCTTGTGTTTCAATGTACTATACCAGTGGTTCTGGTATAGTACAAAGTACCACCTCAGAAAAAACTTGACTCTCCAAGTACCACAATAATGAGCAACATGAAAATACAGTAGCGTAGTGGGCCTAAGTATTCATTTAAAACAAGGCAGCAGTTTTATCTAACAAGTAAAAGGAGTGCCATTTCCGGGTTAGGGAGGAGATCTTACCCCAAGTGGAGGAGTTCAAGTACCTCGTAGTCTTGTTCACGAGTGAGGGAAGAGTGGATCGTGAGGTCGACAGGCGGATCGGTGCGGCATCTACAGTAATGCGGACGCTGTATCGATCCGTTGTGGTGAAGAAGGAGCTGAGCCGGAAGGCAAAGCTCTCAATTTACCGGTCGATCTACGTTCCCATCCTCACCTATGGTCATGAGCTTTGGGTTATAACCGAAAGGACAAGATCACGGGTACACGCGGCCGAAATGAGTTTCCTCCGCCGGGTGGCGAGTCTCTCCCTTAGCGATAGGGTGGGAAGCTCTGTCATACGGGAGGAACTCAGAGTAAAGCCGCTGCTCCTCCACATCGAGAGGAGCCAGATGAGGTTGTCCGGGCATCTGCTCAGGATGCTACCCGAACGCCTCCCTAGGGAGGTGTTTAGGGCACGTCCGACCGGCAGGAGGCCACGGGGAAGACCCAGGACACGTTGGGAAGACTATGTCTCTCGGCTGGCCTGGGAATGCCTCGGGATCCCCCGGGAGGAGCTGAACGAAGTGGCTGGGGAGAGGGAAGTCTTGGCTTCCCCGCTTAGGCTGCTGCCCCCGCGACCCGACCTCGGATAAGCGGAAAAAAATGGAAGGATGGATGGATTGCCGTATATCCCCACATATTTGCAATTCAGTATTCACAGCCCTCCTCCCCAAAAAAAATCTGAAATCAAGAATGTATTTCCTGCAAAAAAACATGTCTAATTCACATTGAGTCGAAAATAATTTATAAATACGTGGTCGTAAAAGATAAAATGTACATAAACTGTACATACTTACACCGATGGGGGTGACTTTGTGACTCTTGTGAGAGCCTTGGAGTGTTGCTAAACGTTTCAAATAAGAACATAGAACAGTGACTTACAATGTACGCACTCTCTAGGTTGCCGACTGATGTGATGGTTGTATCTTTCAGCACCTGTGCTCTCCTTGAGCTGCTAAATTCAGAATAATCCTGGGAAGCCGGAAGTGTGTATGTGGTTCAAGGGGCGGGGCCTTGAAGGGGAGACATGTTTTGACAAGAGGCGTGACCGTTGTCAATAAAGAAACGTGCCTCTCCATTCGCTGCTTACCGTTTGTCCTCTCTGCTAAGCTTTCCACTAATTGCATTTTGCAGCCTCACTTCTATCGCTAGTGAACTGGCAATTAAACATATTGGGAGCTGAATGTAATTTAATGTAATAATGCCAACTGTTGCGTTTATTTGTAAATGTGAGGAAAATGTCAAGTTAGCAGGGGTATGTCAAAAACAGACATTTCTATGGGATGGCCACAGAGTCTAAAGCTCTCATAACACCGTTAGCGCCACCCTAGTTTCAAATGTTAAAGAGAAAGTATGTTTTTTTGCATGTTCCGTATTACTGCTATAACTATGACAATGTGTTGACCATAATAATCACTTATATCATTGAAGTGTTTAAATTACTGTACGTTCACTATGAATGTAACAAAATTCCATAAAAAGTTGTTTTTTTTTTGTGTTTTTTTTAAATAAATGTGCGAGTTAAAAAAAACGGTACCGGTTTGAGCACCATTTAAGCACCGGCACCATTTTTAAAGTACCAATTTGGTACTGCTGTCGGTTGTTAGCCATACCTAACCTTAGTCTCAATTACTCGTGGATTTTCGCTTTTTTGCGTAAGGCCATAGAGTGTCACCAAGGCAAATGGTGGGGATCTACTGTATAAAGAAACAATGCCTGCATACTGGATTTGTAAAGTGCAGTGATTCTCAAACTGTGGTACACGGACTCCATCTAGTGGTACGCTAAAGTATCACTAGATTGAAGTACAGTGCTTTATGTTCCTATTATTATATTATTATTATATTATTATATTCCTACACATTGTTATTATTAAAACTGTATAATGTTACAGTGGCCAAAAATATGAAATATACTTCCATCCATCCAGCCATCTTCTTCCGCTTATCCGAGGTCAGGTCGCGGGGGCAGCAGCCTAAGCAGGGAAGCCCAGACTTCCCTCTCCCCAGCCATTTCGTCAAGAACCTCCCGGGGGATCCCGAGGCTTTCTCAGGCCAGCCGGGAGACATAGTCTTCCCAACGTGTCCTGGGTCTTCCCCGTGCCCGAAACACCTCCCTAGGGACGCGTTTGAGAGCTTTGCCTTCCGGCTCAGCTCCTTCTTCACCACAACGGATCGATACAGCGTCCGCATTACTGAAGACGCCGCACCGATCCGCCTGTCGATCTCACGATCCACTCTTCCCTCACTCGTGAACAAGACTCCGAGGTACTTGAACTCCTCCACTTGGGGCAAGATCTCCTCCACAACCTGGAGATGGCACTCCACCCTTTCCCTGGCGAGAACCATGCACTCGGACTTGGAGGTGCTGATTCTCATCCCAGTCGCTTCACACTCGGCTGCGAACCGATCCAGTGAGAGCTGAAGATCCTGGCCAGTTGAAGCCATCAGGACCACATCATCTGCAAAAAGCAGAGACCTAATCCTGCAGTCACAGAACCGGATCCCCTCAACGCCCTGACTGCGCCTAGAAATTCTGTACATAAAAGTTATGAACAGAATCGGGGACAAAGGGCAGCCTTGGCGGAGTCCAACCCTCACTGGGGCGGTATAGTTTGGTTGGTAGAGCGGCCGTGCCAGCAACTTGAGGGTTCCAGGTTCGATCCCCGCTTCCGCCACCCTAGTCACTGCCGTTGTGTCCTTGGGCAAGACACTTTACCCACCTGCTCCCAGAGCCACCCACACTGTTTTAAATGTAACTTAGATATTGGGTTTCACTACGTAAAAGCGCTTTGAGTCACTAGAGAAAAGCGCTATATAAATATAATTCACTTCACTTCACTGGAAACTATACCATAAAAAAAACCTTGACTGGTCCATGCAGCTTGAATTTTGTGTCGGGTCACAGTAGGCCTTCTCAATCTCCTCCATATTGGTGAAGTCGTTCCAGGTCACACCATCGCAGTCTAATACCTGCCATCTGTAAGGTAAGTGCCAATGGTCGTAGACACACTGCTCTGCTGGGTTAAAACACACACACACACACACACACACACACACACACACACACACACACACACACACACACACACACACACACACACACACACACACACACACACACACACACACACACACACACACACACACACACACACACACACACACACACAATTGACATTTAGTCAGAGGTATGCAGACTTTTTTCGCTTTTTCTTCATTGCGCATTCAACTTCTACATCTGGGCATACTGTTGCAAATGTTACCAGTATATCTGCAGCGTTTGGAGATGAAAAAGAGGCAGATGTCCTTTTCGTTGGTATCTCTCGCGGGTTTGGTTGGACCTGCAGACGGAGCGACTTTTCTG